>NW_011955128.1:0-1115 GCF_000949405.1 Vollenhovia emeryi | reverse complement strand
TTGTAGAGAAGATAGTTTTGTAGTAAAGATATTTTTGTAGAGATGCAAATTGTCTAAACCGCGGGCAACGGGCGTCCGCAGGCGCCCAGCCGGCGGGCATGCCCCCACTCCAATCATCGCTCTACCACGTTTAAAACTATTTAGTTTAGTTGGCGCCATTTGATGATATCATTACTTTTGTAGAGAAGATAGTTTTGTAGTGAAAATATTTTTGTAAGAGTAACAAAATATATTCGGTCGTTGGAGCTTATTACTTTTGTAGAGAAGATAGTTTTGTAGTGAAGATATTTTTGTAGAGATGCAAAAAAGATAGAGTAACAAAATATATTCGGTCGTTGGATTAAACACACACACGCGCGCGCGCCCGATGTACGAAATCCGACCGGCAACCTCCACGTGGTGCACATTGGGTAACGCTAATGCCGGCGGTAAACGTCACCCAAGTACGGTTTTAC
The DNA here is from genome assembly GCF_000949405.1 of Vollenhovia emeryi. Taxonomy (NCBI): domain Eukaryota; kingdom Metazoa; phylum Arthropoda; class Insecta; order Hymenoptera; family Formicidae; genus Vollenhovia; species Vollenhovia emeryi. Next base: position 660 of record NW_011955128.1, on the reverse strand, counting down.
AAGCGGGCCAGTATCGGGCCAACATCGGGTGCCAACTTGCGACTGTCGGCCCAGCATTGGCTGTAACATCGCGCCGACGTCGGCATAATATCTAAATGATAAGATCGGCCCGATGTTACGTGTCAGTATTGGGCCGACATAGATTTCCGACATTTATCCGACATACGATTTTACAAGTGGGCCAGTATCGGGCCAACGTCGGTTACTAACTTGCGACTGTCGGCTCAGCACTGGCTGTAACATCGCGCCGACGTCGGGGCGACACTGATTTCCGACGTTCATCCGACATAAAAAAATTTTATTTTTATATTTATTTTGAAATTTTATTATTATTTTTAACTACATTTGTTTCTTAAGATACAGCCAATATGATGTTTCTCTCTGAAAATTAGTTTTCGTTGATTAAATGTTTTTTTCTAAATACGCTTACCTTAGTGGGACTCGAACTCAAATATATAAATATATAATTTTCGCAAATATACAGGGTGATTCAAAATAGGTATAGTGTCCCTGAAATGTCGTATTCCTGATTAAATTCTAAGACGATTTTTCTGTTACCAAAATGTTCTCCGAAGCTTAGTTTTTGAATTATTCAAAGAAATAGTCAGCGAATAACTGGCCGAGTACAAGAGGCAGACAGGAGCGGCGCACCGCCGCGGC
>NW_011955127.1:0-1115 GCF_000949405.1 Vollenhovia emeryi | reverse complement strand
CTTGAGAAAAAAAAATCTGAGGGCCCGTCAAGTCGTGTACTCGCGTAAACTTACACGGTCGGTCTTGCGCGCGCGGTACTAGCTTCGCTTACACTTGGCGCGAGACACTACCGTGTCTCGTGATACTTAATTATATATATATATCATTTTTACGTTTCATCATTGAATAGAATAGTATTCTACTAATATTTATACTATTATCTGTAGATGATAATCACATTGTTCGACGAAGCCTTGTCAACAACAAAGAAGTCGTCTTACCTGTTCATGAAAACATTCCAGGTAAATAAAAATTTTGAAATCTTGAGAATTGCAGTAATGAGTCTGCATTTTCTGATGAAATTGATTTTAGGAACTATTAAAATGCTTTCGGCAATAGACAAAAAAGCATTACAGAAGGAAAACGACAGTAGATCTCTCAATAAGAGACACGATCGAAGAGCCATGAAGTCTACGTTGAATTATGACGACGAGGAACTCTTAATTTTATCCGTGCAAGAAAGACGACCCCTCTGGGATTTTACTATTCCACTAGAGCAACGATGCCAACGGGTGACAAAAACACTGTGGAATGAAGTATCTGAAGCATTAGGAGGTAAAGAAACGTTAAAAACATTCATCTGAAATACTCCCTGGTAATATACAATCTAGTAGCTCAGATACGTCCCGAAGAAGTGCGCAAAAGACAGTCCAAAATTGCGACAGAAGTGCATAATATCTCTTATTGAACTAGTATTTACTGTATTATCACAGCAGTCTGCTGTAAGAAGCTACTGTGAAATATTTGACAGCAGACTGCTGCAATAATACAGTAAATACTCGTTCGATAAGATATTATGTACTTCTGTCGCAATTTTGGACTGTTTTTCTTTTTGCGTACTTCTTCGAGACGTATCTAAGCTACCAGATTGTGTTACCAGGGCTTCTACGGTGCTTTCCAGTTGCTACTTACGCTAGTGTACACTGAGTGCACACTAAATGTTGTTTAAAATAAATTCTTATACTTAGGTATTGTCTTAAATACCTCTTGAAATGTTTCTTCGTCAATAAAATGATCGTACGGATCGTTCTTTTGACTAAATAGTTTCTGAAAAGTTCTTATTTAAGTCGAACTT
>NW_011955126.1:0-1115 GCF_000949405.1 Vollenhovia emeryi | reverse complement strand
CGGGTAATTACCAAAGTTTTACAATAAGTTTTCGGAATACTTGTATTATTGCGTAGATATTCGTACAGATCATCATTCCTTTACTCTAATACTGTGTCATCGCACATATCCGTGAGAAAAAGTTATAATCTCTCGCATGATAAACTGTATTCTCGGAATTTATCATAAAATGTCGAAGTAGCTTTCTGATTTTCCGTACATTGCTTGAGCATACTGACTATCTGCATAATCTGCATAACTACACAGTTCTATATAATTTTCTATATAATTTTATAAATTTATACATGTTTTTATATGAACAATTTTTATATAATTATCTGACTTTATACAATTGTACACAATTATAAATAAGCAATTTTTATATTACAATTTGTTTCATATAAAACAATGTCTAAATCTATAAAGTTATATATACACAAACATAACAATATATGCCTTAACCCTATATAAGCATACAAATATACATACAAAAATATATCGCGCGCACGCTAGAGAGAGAGAGAGAGAGAGAGAGAGAGAGAGAGAGGCGTACACCACACACATACAATTGTACACAATTATAAATAAGCAATTTTTAACATTACAATTTGTTTCATCTAAAACAATGTCTAAATGTATAAAGTTATACAGAACTGTGTAGAATTGTAAATTTGAACGCACGCCACACACACAAACACATAAGCATACAAATATGCAAAATAAGTACAAATATACACGAACAAAACAATATGTGTCTTAATCCTATATACGCATACAAATATACATGCGAAAATATACAATGCGCGCACGCTAGAGAGAGAGAGAGGGAGAGAGGAGCACATCACACCGACACACACACACACACATACGCATACAAATATACATGCGTAAATATATAACGTGCGTACGCTAGCGAGAGAGAGAGAGGCAGAGAGGCGCACATCACACCCACACACACACACACACACACAAACACACACGCGCGCGTGCACGCACGAACGCACGTACACGCACACGCACTTGGGTTCATACTTGCAAAGGAGTGGGGCGAAGGAATAGTGGAAGGAGAGAGGGGGCAATTAAAATTCGGTTGAGCAGCGCCAAGTTTTTGTACTTTAAAATAAAATATTTATTTG
>NW_011955125.1:0-1115 GCF_000949405.1 Vollenhovia emeryi | reverse complement strand
ACCTTATCCGGCTATACCCTTTAAATATTTGGGAAAATGGCTCTACAAGGATTGGACATCGGAGGCGGAGATAAAATGCCGCATAGAAAGTGCCCGCTAGAAATTCACGAAACTCAAAAGGGTCCTCACTAACACGGACTTCGATTACGATCTTAGAATGAAGTTTATCAAAAGTTATGTATGGACGTACCGACCATAGTATGTACTTGGTACGTACCTTCTATATGCCGTAGAAGGATGGGCATTGAAAATATCCGTAATGAACAAGATGGAGGTCTTCGAGATGTAGGTCTATCGCAGGATTCTCAAGATATCATGGACAGCAAGGATAACCAATAACGAGGTTCTGAGGGGATTGGGCAGGGGGCGAGAGATACTGACCATAATAATAAGGAGGAAAACGGCATATTTGGGGCACGTTATGCGCAACGTAAAGTACGGACTGCTACAACTGATCATTGAAGGAAAAATTGAGGGCGGAAGAGGGATAGGAAAAAAGAAAATGTCCTGGCTGCAATATAAAGCACTGGACTGGACTGAGCACTGTGGAAGATCTGATCCATGCATCGAGGAATCGGGAAAAAAGAAGGTGTGGTCGCAAACATCCATTAGTGGATGTATGAGAAGAAGAAGAAGAACTGTTATACATATGTATGTATAGTAGCATGCACATAAATTTATCATGGTATACCTGTTTCTTCATTTCTAGACAAATGGATTTGTATTTTGATGGCAAATCTGTTATTAAAATAATGAAATAGTATATCACTCATATTTCATTTGTACGATTCTTTGGATGAACAAAGTCACAAAGGATAGCAATTCATCGTTACCACATTTTTCGACATTTTCGTTACAATCACATGGATTAGCAATGTAGATCGCTTTAATTGTTGATCAAGATACACTACAGGCCAGTATTCATTTACAGTCAGTTCTTATACATATTTAAGACCATCTTAAGTATGTATATTTTTAATGTGTTGTAAACCAATCACAGAAACATATTAACATTTTAAGACAGTACTTAAGATGATTTTGAAATAACAACGAACTATGAATGCCGGTCATACATATGTATTGTTATTCAATGTACAGGACATATATACATCAAA
>NW_011955124.1:0-1115 GCF_000949405.1 Vollenhovia emeryi | reverse complement strand
CAACTTAATACCGTTACTTTCGGCGTATCATCAGCTCCCTTTCTTGCCATCCGAACGATACAGCAACTTGCGAGTGACGAGAGCACGAACTTTCCTATCGGCGCTGAAATTTTAAAACGCGATCTATACGTCGATGATCTTTTGACCGGTGCGGACACCTTAAAGGGACTTTTACAAATTCGCGACCAGATCGAAATTCTGAAACGCGGCGGTTTCCATATTCGACAATGGGCTTCGACTCACCCGCAAGCTCTTAAAGATTTGAACGAACGAACACTAGACGTAGAATTCCTCACCAACAAAAATCCGATTCTAAAGACATTAGGCATTACTTGGAATGCGCGTCGTGATGAATTAATTTATACGGTCAACCCTATCAAAACAAGTAATAGAGTTTCTAAACGTCACATTTTATCCGCAATAGCAAAAATTTTTGACCCTCTCGGTTTACTCGGCCCGATTATTCTCACGTCAAAGGTGTTAATGCAAGAGTGTTGGAAGGCAAAAATTTCATGGGACGAATCAGTGCCCAGCGCATTACACTCCTCGTGGTCATCGTTCATAGAACAACTCGAATTGATTGATCATTTGACCGTTGATCGTTGTTTGATAATCAATGAATTCATTGAAATTCAAATTCATGGCTTTTGCGACGCGAGTAAGATCGGTTACCGGGCCTGCTTGTACGTGCGATCCCGCAACAAGCAAGGTGATACGATCGTAAGACTCTGCTGTGCCAAGACGCGCGTCGCCCCTCTTAAAGACATGACCATACCTCGACTCGAACTCAGTGGGGCCCTTACCCTCGCGCGTTTATATCGTGAAGCGTGCACGGTCTTTACTTTTAAACCGAATAAGGTCATTTTTTGGACCGACTCCATGATCGTATTACATTGGTTAAGAAAATCTCCAAATGTCCTTAAAATATTCGAAGCAAATCGTATCAGGGAAATTCAAGACATTACCAAAGACTTTGAATGGCGGCATGTTAGATCGGAACACAACCCGGCTGACGCGTTATCGCGAGGTCAACTTCCGCGAGAATTCTTAAAAAACGACTCCTGGTTTAACGGCCCAATGTGGCTCAGACAATCCGAAACAACCTGGCCTAGGAC
>NW_011955123.1:0-1115 GCF_000949405.1 Vollenhovia emeryi | reverse complement strand
TTAAATGTTAAATAATAAAAACAGTTTGATTATAACAATATTATTATTTATTGCAGAAAGTAAAACATATATTTTATAAATAAGCATTGTTATACATATTTACTTAATAATAATTGCTTAATAGATTACCAGTAACATCTAATATTAGATGTTACTGGTAATCTATTAAGCAATTATTATTAAGTAAATATGTATAACAATACTTATTTATAAAATATATGTTTTACTTTGTTCTTCTTTATTATTCCAGTAACATCTAATATTAATAATATTATTACCAGTAACATCTAATATTATTAATATTAGATGTTACTGGTAATAAAGAATTAAAAACTTAAAAAGTGAAGACGGGTGCGAAAAGAAATTAAGAATTATTCATTCAAACTATGGATAATAGGAAATGAAACAAAACAATTGTTATTAATAGGAAAAACAATACATTTTCCATATATGGATGATATTGGCCATACTTTCAAATTTTCTGACAGATTTGCAATAACATTTATATGAAATTCTGATGAATCATATGGATAATCATAGAAACATGAATATTTCTTAAATTGTTTTCCTATTAATAGGATATCCATTGGATAATCGCTCGTCGCTCATCGCTTATCGTGTTCACTCTGAATCCAGCCTAAGCGGCGGACGGACAGCGGCGTGCCTCCCTACTTCTCGCCGCGCACCGCCTCGAGTGACGGCCGATGGGCGGCAATTTTTTAACATCAATATCTCGATAACTATTCCTCCAAGTGCAAAATGGTAGAGGACTTTTCTGTTTGGCTTATTGTTAGTCCCCTCTATCTTCTATATATACATATATATATATACAGGGTGTCTGATGCAAAAGTAGCCAACTTGAAAATAGTGATAGATTGAGTTAAACTAAGGAGAAATATCATGTGCCGCGGTACAAAAGTAACAATAGTTATCGAGTAATAAATTTACACGTCTGAGCGAATGAGGATGCAGAATACTGTAGGCCGGACTCGGAAGGCATTTAAGAAAATCGATCGATGAGCGGGAGGTGGAGCGACGCGCGAGATACTATGTTTATGTTTCGAGTCGCCCGTCGCTCGCGCTCGCTGCCGCGCTCGCCGCCCGCGCCGCGCTCC
>NW_011955122.1:0-1115 GCF_000949405.1 Vollenhovia emeryi | reverse complement strand
ACATATAGCTACCCTTTAGACGAAGCGAGCGCTTTTTTGTCCAATTCTATCTACATCTATATCTATCTCGATAAGACGCGATGAACAATAATTTGTTTTTATGTTTTAAAACTGTACAAACTTATTATCTTGTTCCTTATATTTTGATGCTTATGCAATGCATTCCTAGAATAAAAGAATTAGATCTGATCAGATGAAATTATATCTCGCCAGATATGCCCAGGTCCATTTTCCACATCTGCTCAGATCTAGCCATATATATGTGATCAGATCTGAGCAGATGTGGAAAATGGACCTGGGCATATCTGACGAGATATAATTTGATCTGTCGAGATATAATCTTTTTCCCGAGCTATTACTTTTACATTGCTCATTAAATTATTTTTATATTAATATATTAAATTTTATGAGCTAAATATTGTGTTTTTAGAATTACATCATACTTATATGTTTGTGTTCTTTCATTTTCATTCTCAGGTTTTTGTTATATAAAGATTCTTTATGTCATACTTTTATTTTTGAAATAGTGTATTATTGTTCCATTATATGTAAAAATATTTTTTTACATGACACGCACGCTTTATTTGAAAAAATACAAAATAGAAAAACTAATTATAAAACTGTCTTTTTTCTCTTCTTCATAATATACATGTATAATAAAAACTGTTGTTTATCTATGTGAAAAGATAAACGACATTTGCAGTTCATATTTAAAAATAGCTTTTTACATAAAAATGTTTATATTTTTGTTTATTAATTAGAAATTTTACAAAACTACTCGTTTTTAATATAAACGTAATGAAATTTAATTATTCTTTTCACATAGTAAACACTAATAAGTATCAGTTATATAACAGCAATGTTCTAATATGTCAGATTAAAAAAATGTAAATCTTATATAGCACCACGTGTTATATAATATGAATCTTCTGATCTGATAGTATTAATCTTCAATCTGACATTAGATTGCTGTTATATAAGTGATACTTTGTGCTTTCTTAGATACCTTTAAAAAATAAATAAAAACTGAAATGGGATATGTATGTGATATCCATGGGATATCTTTTTAGAATAAAAAGATATCGCAAGGACGTCTCTGTTACGTCCCATTGCAT
>NW_011955121.1:0-1114 GCF_000949405.1 Vollenhovia emeryi | reverse complement strand
TATATTCCTTTTTCTCATCAAATTTCTCATTAAAAATCATTATGACACATGAAATATTGGCCTTTATAGTAAATTCGGCCACTTGGCTAGGGTAGGAGCGTAGGACTGATTAAACCGCGGGATCAATCAAATTGTGTGGCCGCGACACACCGGTTGCATGCGCCTAACGCCGACTCTAGTTTCAATACATGTTCAGTACGCTATACTGGTATGGAACAGTTCTTCCTAGATAACTAAGCGTACAATTTCCGCACAAGATAGCACTATTGTACGATATACAATATCGAACAATACGCAGTACAGATACGATGATGGTACGCTGTATTACAGTACCATGTAACTTTTTTGTATTGATACCGTACAGTTACGCCATACGTCGCCATCTCGTGGCAGTACAGTAACAATACAGTAGCACTATCTCGTGCGCAAATCGCACGCTTGGTTATCTGGGGAGAGATGGATTACCGACTGCAACTTTAGTTCACTGAACGGCACGAGAGGGCAGCTGCTTAGATCTCAGGGCTGTTGCAGGCAAGTTGAAAAATTGTTCCACTCACAGACATCACGCGGATTCGAGAAAAATAATTTGCTAGCACAATATACCATATGTAAGTAAATTTTGTCTGTTATTTTATAATAAAGTTATTTTCTCTTTTATGGTCAACTCTGTGTTAAGAACACTAATTTTATTAAAAAATAATTGTGCGAAATATTTAGCTAAAGAAATAAAAGAATTTCTGTTCAGTCAAACGTTCTACTGTAATGGTGAATAATTTTAATAATGTATAATAAGGAAATTTTCGTATCGCCATCACATTCTTATCAAATACATATGCAGTATTCAAGTAGCAGCAACAATTTCGCTGCAACAGCAAAATTATTTTTTTTCCGTGCGTATAATAGAAAGTATATAATTATAAAATAATGTGTGGTGTTAAAATAATAAACAAAAAGTAAACATAAAAATAAAGAATGTATTCTTACACGGAAAAGAAAGATTAGCTACCACATACTAATAACAGCTAACATTTTTGCAGCGAGAGCTATTACTTTATTACGCAAAAATGTTAGCTGTTAGTATATGGTAGCTAATCTTTCTTTTCCGTGTAAGAAT
>NW_011955120.1:0-1114 GCF_000949405.1 Vollenhovia emeryi | reverse complement strand
ACTCCGTTTATGGACGTAGAGCTTACGACTGCCAACCCCGCTACTCCCACGACTATGGGAGTCGGACAACAACCTGGGGATGTGAGAAATGCACCCCGAGGACGAGGCAGACCGAAGATTCTTCGCACCGGGAGTCGTGGTCGACCGAAGAAGCTATACCAGCCTTTCCGTGGTACTGGAACAGACGAGTTGGACATCCCGACCGGGATACTCGACGATGAGCTTGAGGATGACGTATTCGCTGCGACAGCTGAAGTCTCCGTTCCAGAGGCCATGGATTCGAAGGAAAAGGACGAATGGAGTCGTGCTATCCAGGCTGAAGTCAAGAGTCTCCTCAAAAACGATACGCTGGAGATCGTTACAAAGAAGAAAGGACAACACATTGTCGGTAGTCGTTTGGTTTTAACCAACAAGTACGGGCCGGACGGCTCTATTCAACGTCGCAAGGCGCGCATTGTTGCCAAGGGATACAGCCAAAAGTTTGGTGTAGATTACTACCAAACCTTTGCACCGGTGGCGCGCCTCGAGACCATACGACTGCTGATGGCTATCGCCGTGCAATATGGACTCAAGGTGCATCAGATTGACGTGGTGACTGCGTACCTAAACGCTCAATTACACGAGGAGGTTATAATGGAGATCCCAGAGCAAATGGAGGAAGCGCTCGAGAAGATAGCAACCGGAGAGAAAGATTCAGCCATCGGACTCAAAGCAAACGAGATGCTTAAGTCTCTGCGCGCTGGAGGGAACGCCTGCAAGCTAAATAAAGCGCTCTACGGGCTACGCCAATCAGGACGTCAATGGTACACAACGTTGGGCGCAAAATTGAAGGACCTTAAGCTTAGCTCGACGAAGGGAGATCCGTGCCTGTACGTGGCACACCGTGGTGGCGAAGTCCTCCTGTTACTCATATATGTGGACGATATTCTAATCGCATCACGGGATTTAAAATGGATAGCAGAGATCAAGCGCGGTCTGGAGGAGGATTTCGACATCAAGGACCTCGGCTTGGCAGAATTCTGCTTGGGACTCGAGATAAATCAATGCGAGGACACGATAACGCTCACACAGAGCGGATATATTTTAGATATACTTCGTCGGTTCGGAATGGAAG
>NW_011955119.1:0-1114 GCF_000949405.1 Vollenhovia emeryi | reverse complement strand
TTTTAAAATTTTCCTACGATTTTTCTTGACCGAGTTACATGACTTTGAAGCGAACCATGCATTTTCTTGAAAAATGATGTTTACCGCCGGCATTAGCGTTACCCAATGTGCACCACGTGGATGTTGGCGGTCGGATTGTGCACATCGCGCGCGCGCGCGTGTGTGTGTGTGTATCTGTGTGTGTGTGTGTAAGCGTGTATGTGTGTGTGTGTGTGTGCGTGCGAGCGTTTAGTATTGTGTATTACCTCCTCTCTGATTAATTACCGCTGTACACTGTGAACACTGCAAGATGTGCACAGACGATTCTTTAAGAGAAGTGCTTCGACAAATTTGGTATGAAATTCCGCAAAACATGATCGAGAGATGCATCAACATGTGAGACCGTTTACAAGCGATAATTAATCAGAGAGGAGGTAATACACAATACTAAACGCTCGCACACACACACACACACACACACGCACACGCGCACACGCGCACACGCGCACACGCGCACACGCGCACACGCGCACACGCGCGCGCACACACACACACACACACACACACACACACACACGCGCGCGCGCGCGCGCGCGCGCTTACACACACACAGATGCACACACGCGCGCGCGCGCGCGCGCGCGATGTGCACATTCCGACCGCCAACATCCACGTGGTGCACATTGGGTAACGCTAATGCCGGCGGTAAACATCATTTTTCAAGAAAATGCATGGTTCGCTTCAAAGTCATGTAACTCGGTCAAGAAAAATCGTAGGAAAATTTTAAAAAAAGCATTTTGTAGGTAAAATGTTGTAGATTGTGGAACTTGCATCAAATTTGTCGAGAGAAATTTTTTTATCGAGCTACAGTGTGTCAAAAATACGTAATTTTAAGGAACAAAACGATGTATTCTTTTTTAAAGCACAGAACGAGGAAGATGAATATATCAAAATATATCATTGACAGAGTTTTAAAGTTGAAACTTCAAGCTTTAAAATGCTTTTTTAATTTTGTGTCTACGATTATTTTTCGCCGAGTTTCAGTGGTTTGAAAATAGCCCAATTTTTAGGGTATGAAAAGTGTTCCCTATTTTTTTTGAGTAGTGTATGTGGGTAAGGATAAATGGAGATTTGA
>NW_011955118.1:0-1114 GCF_000949405.1 Vollenhovia emeryi | reverse complement strand
GCTTTCTCGATGACTCGTTCGCTCGCTCGTTCACTCGTTCTCTCTCGCTCTCCTGTTTTCTCCATCACTCACTCACTCACTCGATCATTCTCCCGCTCTCCCGCTCTTGTGCTCTCTTACATTCGCACCCTCTCAAATATAATTAGGTTACACTGCACTTACCTTTTCTTCCTCGGTTCGCCATCCTGTTGCGTCAGCGCTTGCTCGAGTGCGTGTGAGTGCGTGTTCACGCCGCAAGAGCGATGTTGCATTGTTTCACCACTGACGCATACAGAGAAAGTACTCGTATGTATGTGTGCGCTCGAAGCGGCATCGCAGTTTCGGCTAGCTGCACAGTACACTGATTATGTTTTCTCTTTTTCTCTCGTCGTATGTTTTCTTTCTTTCGTGCGTATTGTTACTGTTCGGCTAGGAAGGCTGAGATATTACAATTACATTTGTGTAATCGATCACGTATTGCAACATTATTTGCAACATTGTCATATAATGTTCATTATACTAAAATAAATAAAAGTTATCTTTATTATCTTCAATAATATTGGTAAAAACAAATATCTATAACATTTCGTTGAAAGATAAAATTAATAACAGCAATATTAATAACATAACAATAAATATAAATATATCTTTTTCTTTACATATGTTCAGGCATAGGCAAATTTTTCCTGCGACACGTTAATTTACTTTTGTGCTATCAATCACAAAAGTTTATCACATTTTTTAATTTTATATTTATATGGTATACAATTTATAAAGTAATGAAGTATACTTTGTATACTTTGAAGTATATACTTGAATGACATTTTTTCCTTCAAGCCATCATTGTGATGCTACTGTTACGTAGCCACTTTTCGGTACACATTATGAGGAAATTTTTCGGAAACAATTTAAAATATCAATAATAAACGAATCTTGTAAAGGTAAAAATTTGTATGAATTACTGTGTAGCCTTACTCGTTTCGCTTATTAAATTTATTATTTTTTCATTATATCTTACTGACACAGGAGGATCAGAAGTGTCTCCCTCCGATTTTTATGTTGCTTTCCACCTAAAAATAAAAGACTCGTATTTTTTCTACGTGCCTTTTTGCACTTGTAGAGGGTGAAACACTCC
>NW_011955117.1:0-1114 GCF_000949405.1 Vollenhovia emeryi | reverse complement strand
TCCGATCTATTTGAGTATGTGCATCCTCGACATATCCAAGATCTGCTTGTATGAATTTCACCATGAATATATGCTACCCCTGTACAGAGACAAGTGTAAAATGTACACCGATACGGACAGTCTCATATACCACGTCGAGTGCGAGGATGTATACGAGACTGTGAAACGCAATATACGCAGATTCGACACGAGCGATTATCCAGATGACAACGCGTACGGTATACCGCATGCGAATAAGAAAGTCCCCGGTCTCATGAAAGATGAGAATAATGGGGCATTTATAACCGAATTCGTCGGACTCAGGGCGAAAATGTATGCTTTGAGAGTAGACGGTAAAAGCGATGCGAAAAGGGCGAAGGGGGTTAAAAGCAACGTGGTAGCGCGAACAATAACTTTTGACGATTACACGCGATGCTTGAGAGACGAGATCGAGATGACTCGTCGTCAGTCGTGCATACGATCGAAGCTACATCAAGTCTACACCGTATCCGAGACAAAAATCGCCCTGAGTACGCACGATGATAAACGATACATCGTGCCTGACTCAACCGACACTTTGCCATGGGGGCATTACCGGGTACCCTGTAACGTATAAGCGTAATGTATAATGTGTAACATGTAATCTAGTATAATGTACTGTATAATATGTAACGTAGTGTAATATAGCGTACTATACCATTGGATGTAATATTAATTTTAAAATAGGAGCGAAATCTAATTTTTTTCGATGTTTCTTGAAAGTGTGCAAATTAGAAATTTGCATATTGCTTCCTCATCATTGAAGCGTGCAAATTGGAAATTTGCACATTTCTTCCTCATCATTGAAGTAGGCAAATTAGAAATTTGCACATTGCTTCCATTGTTATGGCTTCTTCATAGAGGAAGCTTTAAGAGAGAAATCTAACTTTACTACGATGTTTCTTGAAAGTATTCAAATTATCCTTATTTCGCTCTTAAAGCTTCCTCTATGAGGAAGCCATGTGCAAATTTCTAATTTGCACACTTTAATGTACTTTTTTTTCTAATTAGAAATTTGCACATTGCTTCCATTGTTATGGCTTCCTCATAGAGGAAGCTTTAAGAGCGAAATAAGGATAATTTGAATACTTTCAAG
>NW_011955116.1:0-1114 GCF_000949405.1 Vollenhovia emeryi | reverse complement strand
TTTCCATTCCGAACCGACGAAGTATATCTAAAATATATCCGCTCTGTGTGAGCGTTATCGTGTCCTCGTATTGATTTATCTCGAGTCCCAAGCAGAATTCTGCCAAGCCGAGGTCCTTGATGTCGAAATCCTCCTCCAGACCGCGCTTGATCTCTGCTATCCATTTTAAATCCCGTGATGCGATTAGAATATCGTCCACATATATGAGTAACAGGAGGACTTCGCCACCACGGTGTGCCACGTACAGGCACGGATCTCCCTTCGTCGGGCTAAGCTTAAGGTCCTTCAATTTTGCGCCCAACGTTGTGTACCATTGACGTCCTGATTGGCGTAGCCCGTAGAGCGCTTTATTTAGCTTGCAGGCGTTCCCTCCAGCGCGCAGAGACTTAAGCATCTCGTTTGCTTTGAGTCCGATGGCTGAATCTTTCTCTCCGGTTGCTATCTTCTCGAGCGCTTCCTCCATTTGCTCTGGGATCTCCATTATAACCTCCTCGTGTAATTTTGCGTTTAGGTACGCCGTCACCACGTCAATTTGATGCACCTTGAGTCCATATTGCACGGCGATAGCCATCAGCAGTCGTATGGTCTCGAGGCGCGCCACCGGTGCAAAGGTTTGGTAGTAATCTACACCGAACTTTTGGCTGTATCCCTTGGCAACAATGCGCGCCTTGCGACGTTGAATAGAGCCGTCCGGCTCGTACTTGTTGGTTAAAACCAAACGACTACCGACAATGTGTTGTCCTTTCTTCTTTGTAACGATCTCCAGCGTATCGTTTTTGAGGAGACTCTTGACTTCAGCCTGGATAGCACGACTCCATTCGTCCTTTTCCTTCGAATCCATGGCCTCTGGAACGGAGACTTCAGCTGTTGCAGCGAATACGTCATCCTCAAGCTCATCGTCGAGTATCCCGGTCGGGATCTCCAACTCGTCTGTTCCAGTACCACGGAAAGGCTGGTATAGCTTCTTCGGTCGACCACGACTCCCGGTGCGAAGAATCTTCGGTCTGCCTCGTCCTCTGGGTGCATTTCTCACATCCCCAGGTTGTTGTCCGACTCCCATAGTCGTGGGAGTAGCGGGGTTGGCAGTCGTAAACTCTACGTCCATAAACGGAGT
>NW_011955115.1:0-1114 GCF_000949405.1 Vollenhovia emeryi | reverse complement strand
TAAGGCTGGGTCTACATTGGATGTCGTAAGTCGAATAATGAACTGTGATTGGTCAATTCCTTCCGACACGACTTACGACACGACTTACCAGTAATTTTCATTGCTACCAACTATACTGTTTTCACTGGCAGTAACTAAATCCATTTTCGAACACATCCAATGTCTGACCTGGCAAATTTACATTCAAAAACCGCCATTATTATCGTCGTTATCATCACCTAAGAAAACGATGTACTTTTCATTTAACTGTCATTAAATGGTGTACTCGCTGTGCTCGCTAGCGCATTACAACAAAAAAACATGAAAATTTTTGTCCAATTATATATAATTTTACCAATTATCGTTCGATCGTATCTAAGTTTAAACAATCCTTCAATCAGGTATACAGATCAGAAACCAATAAACTCTTTTGCCAAACCAAAATAAACTGCACTAAAATTCTTTACAATTTATAACGTCAAGATTGTAACTGACAATGAGTCAAATAATTATTTTCAAGCTTTTTGTTTCTACAGTTTATTATTGTACTTTCCCTCTATTTATTTTAAATTATATGTATTTCCACAGACCATGGTTCCACAGCTAAAATGGTTCGTATATCGAAGTAAGTGCTTACGTTTTGCTGATAAGAAACGACCAAGGTAACGAATGATCTCCTAAGTGTATTCGTTTGTATTATATATTATTTAAAAACGATAATTGGCTACTGCCTTTTTATCGCAGTATTGTCACGTTCTTTTTAGTATGTGTACAAGAACCGTAGGTTATTTTTCATATTGCTACTCAACTTATTTGATGTGCTTGGCATCGACCGTTTCTGGTCTTTACATCATTATCGTTTTATTCTTCCCATATACGTAAGTTCTTTTTTACTAATATTAAAGACTGACAAGAATCTTGCGTTAATAAAAAATGCGTGTACCTACTAACTCGTAAAACATTTTTTTTTACAAATATCGAAGATTGCAATATTTCATA
Source organism: Vollenhovia emeryi (assembly GCF_000949405.1). Lineage (NCBI taxonomy): Eukaryota > Metazoa > Arthropoda > Insecta > Hymenoptera > Formicidae > Vollenhovia > Vollenhovia emeryi. Next base: position 136 of record NW_011955115.1, on the reverse strand, counting down.
CTAATATCACGTTATACAATTTTGTATTAAAATTATTGATAATATTAATATGCTTATAATTTATTAATTATATTATTGTTCTATGAATAATATTACAAATTTAAGCGAGCTGTAGACAACATTAATAATGAATAAA
>NW_011955114.1:0-1114 GCF_000949405.1 Vollenhovia emeryi | reverse complement strand
TTATTATTTCAAAGAATTTAAAGGACTCAGAGCCGTGCAGACAGGATGGTAGTGTCTAAATATTCTATTCTAAATATCACCTCGGCCAGAGTGATATTTTTTCGCAATAAATTTAGAATAGAATATTTAGACACTACCATCCTGTCACGGCTCTGAGTCCTTTAAATTCTTTGAAATTTGTGTTGAACACATACGAGCCTTACTAATTTAATCTATTATTATTTCTTATTAGACTTATAAGCTTATAAGTTTAATTCTCTCACGTGAGGTTATGCGACAAACCAATTTTTACGTGTTAGTGGCTAGACAATAGCTAGCCAACTTTTTAAAGGTTTTTAGCGCCATCTATTCCTTTGTTTACTGGGCAGCGACTGGACAGGCACTAGATAGCACTGGATATAACCTGACGCGGCGTTTACAATGAGATTTTGAAACGTTTGTGGTTCAAGAAATTAACAAATCACAGTCTATTATTCTCCTCACACTCGACTGATTGATCAATTTCTTAAATCTTACGCTTTAAAATCTCATTGTAGACGCCGTGTGATGTCGGGTAGCGGTTCCGATACTTCCGATATACCCGTAGTAGATAGCATAAAGCTGTGTTCCGTTTCACGCATACGTTACGTAATCAAAACGTTATATAATATACATATATTTATGTATTATGACGAAATCATTTATATAAGATATAACTTTTATCTCATATATTATACAAGAATATGAGTGGCCGAGGACGTAAGATAGAAGACTGAAGAGCTGATGATCCCAGGTTCGAATCCAGCAGTGGTAAAACAAATTTTTCACATATGATATTTTAAGTACAAAATAACAAGAGATAGAAGGTTACTGATTCTGATATAGAGGGAATAACAAATAAAAAATCTATTCCCAATTTTTTTTGTTATTTTATCGCTGTCTAGCCCCGGCTAGGTAAGTACTAGTTATGGGTTTTTACGTAGCCGCTAGCTAATTTTTCTCGCCTAATCACTAGCAGAAGTGAGCGTTACATTACTGGCTCATTACTAATTAAAAAAACTAGCCAATAGTGATATTTGACACAACTTTACTATCTAGTTACTAGACTCTCACGAGGTTCAAATTCTACTCGGGT
>NW_011955113.1:0-1114 GCF_000949405.1 Vollenhovia emeryi | reverse complement strand
GCACTTCTTTGAAATTGGCCAAGTGTAGCCCAGCCAAGCCATGCACCATCGATCGGAACAAGTGTCGGCCTAATCGGCCAAGTGACATGCCCTGCTTAAAAAGTCCGATAGAATCAGATAGAAAAAAAATCTATCTGATTGAATCGTGTTTTGGTTCGTAAATTTCAGATTAGTTATCTGAAATATTTGATAGATTTTTTATATTTGTGTATCGTTTTCATCATATACCTTAGATATCGTTTCTAATCACTTTCTATCTGGTCGTGGTTTATCAAAATTAATAATATTCTATCGTGTTTTTATTTCGCAGGTATTTAATAAATTTATCACCTATATTTAATATATGTAATTGTTTTTCAAAAATTTACTATGCTAATTTATTATGTCTTTGTTTTTGGATTTAGATTAATAAAGCCTCCGGTACACATTGCTTCTTTTTGTGATAAATACATATAAATTATAGGGCAAGCTAGTATGCTAACTATGAAGCTGGAAATGATGCGCATTGTACGCTGGTTTTAAAATGTTTTAAAAGAATTTAGCTCCGGTTCTATTTTCGAAAATCAATACACTAGCACTTACAAGATCTAGTTTCTAGTTAATTTTATCGTTTTTGACAAGTCTGGATTGAATTCGGGTTAATGACGTTACAGCTCTGTTTAGCCTATCACAGAGTTTAAAAGGTATTAAAGGAGTTTAAAAGGTATAATCACTTCCGGAACATTTAACTCCAATCCAGTCGAAAATACTATTAGCATGCTAGCTCGCATGGTAGGTTGCTTGCAATCCATTATAAAAACAAGCATTATATATCGAGGGCTTAATAAGATTTCACATTACATGCACACATACGTATATAAAATGAGTGAGTGAGAGTGAGTGAGAGTGAGAGAGAGTGAGAGAGATTTGAGAAGTTTTTCCTTGCCTTTATTAAGTTTTATTTATTGTTGTACTTGATATATTTATAATTATATATTTTTTATATCAATACAATAAAATCATTTTTTTCACTGTCTTGTTTTTACGCAAAACATAAAGAAATACAAAATTTAAAAGAAATTAGACCATTCCTTACTTTAAAAAAATAATAAACTTGAAATAACTAATAATTATT
>NW_011955112.1:0-1114 GCF_000949405.1 Vollenhovia emeryi | reverse complement strand
TTTGCTGGGTACATACAGACTGATAAAATTTACATTGCCTACTTGAGAAAAGTTGATGTAAATATCATGCAGATAATTTATGTTAACGTAATTTTGAATTTCACAGCACAATCCTGAAAAACAGGCGTCCCATGGACACGCACAAAGTGGAGACTTTATCGGCAGTGTCAGAAAATGCATAGCAACATAGTTCCAAAAGTTCTCGCGCGGTGTCTCGCGCAGCGTCTCGACCGGCAATATTTACTACCGAACATCTGTACCTCGTACGTTTTTATTCCAGTTTTTTGGGGACATATACATATGCTCGCGTAATACTAGCGTAATAAAACTCGCGTGGTCTTCTCAAATGAATGGTGCGCGCGCGCCCGATTTTTAAAACGCTATAACTCGGCGAAAAATCGAGGTAGTGAGATCTTCGTTTTGCATCCAGCAGATATCTACTTTGAATATGTATGCCCTTATCATAAAATGTGCGTCAGGGCATAGGAAATAGTGCTTAAACTACGAAATTTTTAATTTTCGGGACTTGCGAATCTTTCGTGCCAACATTTAAGTTGATGTATCGTCGTCGACAGTGAGACTCTAGCGAATCAAAACTTACGAGACATCGTTAGATTTCGTACCGGGGCATAGGAAATCGCGTTAGATCTACAAAATTTTTAATTTTCGGGACATGCGATTTTCTTGCGCCACTATTAAAATTGACGTATCGTCGTCAATAATGACTCTAGCGAATGAAGAATTGCGAGACACCGATCGAATTCGGGCCTGGGAATAGCACAATCGTGTCCGAACTGCAAAATTTGTATTGTTCTGCAACTATCATTTACGCGCGCTGAATCTTAAAGCGCGCTGCAACCTGATCAAAACGAGATTTGAGCACTTACACTGAGTTTTAATTCGATACAGTCTCATTGACGACGCTTCAGCGTGACTTTAAGTAGGCGCGTAAGAATTATAAGTTCCGAAACATAAAAATTCCGAGTTTAAACGCGATATCCTATGCCCACGTATTTATTCTGACGACGCCTTGTAGTTTTTAAGTCGATAGAGTGTCATTCGTGACGACGCTGCAGCGCGACTTTCAGTAGGCGCGTAAGAATTATAAGTTCCG
>NW_011955111.1:0-1114 GCF_000949405.1 Vollenhovia emeryi | reverse complement strand
TTTATTACTCGTTAACTATTACGAAAATTGCAAAATGGTACAGGACTTTTTCGTTCATCTCGATCCGTTCTACCTTCTGAAAAATTTTGTCGGATGTGGAAAGACTCACCCTGTATATATCCACAGTTCTTTGTGACAACTGACCGTCGCGGCTTCGAACATCAAAGAACAAGCGCTATCCGATTCGCCTTTGTCTCGGGTCGATGACCCGAACCTTATCGGAAGATACATCACTGGTGACTTAAAGCATATCCCTCTATTATTTACTTATCGGAAGACTTGAGCGCTTGATCAAAGGCCCGAAGCGCGCTTGGTTTTTTCCAGAAGCCTCGCTCGGCAAGGCTTTGTAGTGGGTCCACTATATTTTCGTCGCAACAATGTCACAAAATGATATACATGCAACTTAATGAATATGAATATAAGGAGCATTTAATAACATCTCATAGCTATATACCATAACCATTAATATAATGTATTTTATATTTCAGAATTTCATATATATGATTTTTATATATGTATACATAATATTTATTTGAGTCTTGTAAATAAAACCACAGACCATATATGTATACTATTAAACTGCTCGACGCCATCTGCTTTATTTCCAGGTATGTTATTAAATGCTCTTTATATTCATATACACTAACAAAGTTGTATGTATAACAAATTTCTATAGTTACTAGACTGTTCACTAAAATTATTGGTAATTGTGCATAAAAGCGACTTCCTCTCCGATTCGCTTGATTTTTAAATATGTTGTTGGGGATGTCTTCCCGAGTAATTTCATATATACAATACAGGGTGGGCCATTTTAATTTATACAGTCGATTTTTTAAAAAACTAAAAGAGATATGAAAAAATGTTTCAGACAAAAGTTGTATGGTTTCGAGGGGGACATAAGATGGTACCATAGGTTTGACCTTGAAGAGTAATTTGAAGGTCACATGAAGGTTACCTTCAATTTCTTAAATGGAACCTACTATTTCTCGTTACATATTCTTGTAGGCTATCTCGAGAGCTTTCCAAAACACTATATTAAAATATTTTTTCATTCAGTAATTTTCGAATTATGAGGCTCCAGAGCAGTACTTCGCAGTACTTTGACATAAAGTAC
>NW_011955110.1:0-1114 GCF_000949405.1 Vollenhovia emeryi | reverse complement strand
ACGGAAGGACGCGAAGAACGTAAGGGTACCAAGGACGGGAGGACGTGCGAGACGAAAGACGTAACGGACGGGAACGCGTAACGGGACGGAAGACGTAACGGGCGGGAACGCGGAACGGGACGGGAGACGTAACGAGACTAAGGACGGAAGGACGCGAAGACGAAAGACGTAACGGACGACAGACGGAACGAGACGAAAACTACGCGAAGTAGGCCGAGGGTCCACGGCACCCGGTATATGCTTCTCTTCCGGCGCGACGCGCGGCACGTAGCAGCCGCATGGGTCCGCGCGCGATCACGTGAAGGCCGCGTGCGATCCTAAGGCGCGAGACGCGCAACGGCACGACCCCCGGTACGCGACGCGAAGTACTCGACGTAATTAGACGGGACGCAACACGAATTAACCTCCCCGCTCGCGATCTCACGGAACGCGACGCGAACGGCACAGAACGCTCAATCAGACGGTACGCGACACGAAATACGCGAAACGCATAAGGAGACGGCACGCGACACGGAATGGCGGCCGAGCGGGCGCGAGGATGTAATCGCGCGAGCGGTACGAGACGGCGGGTCACCCGTAGGTGGCCCGCTACCTGGACACGGCGATCCCTGGTCCTCTGCGGACGACGATCAGCCGCTGGTCCCCTGGCTCGGCTCGGCTCTCTCCGGCTCTCTTTTCCGGCTCAGTCAGCCCCCAAGACGTCCGCTTCCGCTCGGTTCTGCTACCACTGTGTGTCCCCACGGCGCGCGCCCCGCGACGAGAAGCTCACTGCGCGACGCTAGCGCGCCCCCGCCGGGGCCCGCGACGGCGGGAAGATTCCGCCGCGCGGGCCATATGAACTCGCGATTCGCGATTAATTCGCCGCCCGATCTTCTTAACGTCCGAGGGACCTTTTGGCCTAAGGCCCTTCGGGCTTCCGGGGCTCGCCTGGCCAGGGCGAGCCAGTTTCCCAGGACGGCCTATTCCGGCGTTTTATGCGCGGGCTCCCGTCGGGCCGCCTCGCCCGCGGAGACCGACTCCATTACAAACGCGAAAGAAAGAGGTGAGGTGGCTAAGCCGGTCGGTCAAACCTACGCGATCGCTCGCCGGGACGGGCACCCCTGTGCCACGTCAC
>NW_011955109.1:0-1114 GCF_000949405.1 Vollenhovia emeryi | reverse complement strand
ACTGTTTTCTGTTTCTTCGTTGAATTCTTTTTCTTCGTTTTTAGATCCATACCGAGTTTTGTTTTGGCCTTCATAGCCGTCCAAACGGCTGTAGCAGCAGCTCTTTCCCCGAGAGCCGAATCCTTCGCGGTAATACATTTTCGCGCTTTCACGGCGAGTATATTGTCGGCAGCGTGTCGTTCTGCGATATCGTTGCTATGCGAATAGGTTATATCGTGTTCGCGACACGCTGCATCCAGCGAGTTAATACCTCGATCACCTCTTGCCAAACGTTTTTCCAAATGAGTTCCTGGACCGCAAAACTGATAACCAGGGATATGTAATTCGATCGGAAGTGCGTTTATCACGCGATTTAACAAGCCTCTTCCAATTTTCGCCGGCATTCGCTGCAATTTTTTATCAACGGCGGTGGGCCGTCGATGTGCGTCTGCTGAGACGGTAGATTGTAATGCTCCAGGCAACGACGATACTGCACAACTTCCGAATCTGTCTTGATATGGTCGGGAAGTCTATCCCACACATAATCTATGCAATTATAAAATTTTTGCAATAGAATGACCTTTGGTATATACTTCAACTGTTCTGCTGTTAAATCGTATATGTCACTGTTATTCGACAAAAGCAGAAACATATCTGAGCGTCTCGGTGCAATGTCCTGCTATAAATAGGCTGGCTCTCTCGAAATCGTATTCATTTTTTCGGAGATAACATGTGGTTCGTGCGACAATCGCCGCCAATCACGGTGACTCATTTCGACGAAAGGTTAATGTCTGAAAAAGAGGTACGCCGACATGGAAACATGTTACCGGTTTCTATACGCGGTATTATTTGTGGTCCGTCAAATTGCGGCAAGACAAACGTGTTGATTAGCCTGCTGGAAAGTCCGCACGGTGTACGCTTCGAGAACGTGTACGTGTACTCGAAATCGTTGCAACAACCGAAATATCGATACCTGGAGAACGTATTTACATCGATAGAAGAAATTGGTTATTTTACATTTTCGAATAACAGCAACGTCCTTTCGCCGAGCGAAGCGCTTCCAAATTCCATTTTTATCTTTGATGACGTGGCGTGTGACAAGCTAGATACGATAGGAGAATACTTTGCGATGTGC
>NW_011955108.1:0-1113 GCF_000949405.1 Vollenhovia emeryi | reverse complement strand
CCTATTTAACTACGATCTACAATCTACGTTCTACTATCTACAATCTACGATTTACGAGGTGTAGATTCGTTTCCTTTAATAAACAAAATTCGCACTCACCGACCCGACGCGCAGCAGCGGAGTTGTTGTCTATCTGTAACACAAATATAAAATTTATATTAAAAAACAATATTTAACAAAATCATTTTGCAAAATATAATTTTAACGCGTATCTAACTTTTTATTCAGTTAGATTTAAATATCGTGAAACATTTACCGCAAAAGATCTTTATCTTAATTTTTTAATTATTTTAAAATTATGGTGAAATAAAATGACTCAACAATAAACCGGAAAACATTAATTTTACAAAACAGGAAAAATAATATTTACCGTAAAGTTGCTCCGCCGGCGCCTGAAGCCTATCCGAGGCCTCCTCCTCCACTCAGGTTGTCCTTCGGAACTCCTTCTGGGACTGTCTGTAACATACAATTACAAAATTCATGTTAAAACAGTGATCTCTTTCCAATTATTTCCAATTATTATTTTTAATTGTGGTAAAAGAAAATGACAGGAAGAAGATAAATTTTATACGAAATGAAAAGTATTTACCTCAAAGATGCTCCGACGACGCCCGATGCCTTTCCGAGACCTCCGCCTCCTCTCAGACTGTCCTCTGGCACACTCGCGAAAGATCGTTCGCGCGATTTTACACTCCCGGTTACAAAGCTCGTGTGAAAGTATTGAGTTCCGTCAAGTCCGCCTCCACTTCGAGTCGACGAGTAAATTGAGAAACACGTATCTAAGAGCAAGGGTTAAGTCCCAAGCAGAAGAAAACGAATTGATCGACAAATCGAAATCGACACAAAAAAGATGCTTCACCACTTGGAAAACCATCTTTTTACAACTTTCGTCACTTGGCGTAAGATGCTGCATGCACAAGCGATCTTAATGCTCGTCCCAAAAACTGTCAAATCTCGGAAGTGTGGCCATCGACAGGAACGGACATTTAAAGACTACATATCTTTCAAACGAGCTTTGAAATGTCTTTATTAATGTCTTTATTAATGCGAATACTATACGGCACTCCCGAACGCGATGGGTACCTTTGGTTGTCCCGTCTTTAGGGTCTGTAC
>NW_011955107.1:0-1113 GCF_000949405.1 Vollenhovia emeryi | reverse complement strand
GAACGTGTACGTGTACTCGAAATCGTTGCAACAACCGAAATATCGATATCTGGAGAACGTATTTACATCGATAGAAGAAATTGGTTATTTTACATTTTCGAATAATAGCAACGTCCTTTCGCCGAGCGAAGCGCTTCCAAATTCCATTTTTATCTTTGATGACGTGGCGTGTGACAAGCAGCATACGATAAGAGAATATTTTGCGATGGGCAGACACGCAGGCGTCGATTGCTTCTATCTTTGTCAGACGTATGCAAAGATATCGAAGCATCTTATACGCGACAACGCGAATCTACTCATCCTGTTCAAACAGGATGGTACCAATCTAAAACACATATACACCGATCATGTAAACACCGACATGTCTTACGAAGATTTTTGTACATTGTGTCATATCTGTTGGCAGCAAAAATATGGATTTGTTGTGATAGATAAGGATAGCGCGATTTCAAATGGTCGTTATAGAAAAGGATTTAACGACTTTGCGACATCATAACGCAATCAGTTGTTGTCGATACGTTAAGCTGCCAATATGGATAGCAGCATGAAGATTAGAGATCGTGAGAAATTAGCAAAACAGATTGAGAAAACGAGTGATTCGATTCGCAAAAAGTATCGCGCTTTGAAAACTGGTAAGATGGAGGAAGATAAGGCGTTGGAGAGGCATTTTAAGCCCATTGTCGAACCTCTAAAGAAAATTGTTGAAAACGCAGTTGGCGAAGAATCTAATTTCATCAAGACTGAAACAGCAGAGAAGGAGTATGCAAAACCTAAACGAAAACAATCAAACGTTTCGTTTGAACATTATGAAACATTATCCTCGGGAGAGGAAGAGTACGTGGAACCAAATTTTAAACGAAAACGATCAAACGCTTCGTTTGACAATTCCCCCATCATGGTTTCAACACCGATTAAATTATCTTTGAGACGATCGATCACCGTTCCAGCTACTTTGAATGAAACAGCTAAAATTTTACAGCCGAGCGAATTATCGTACGAACATCCGCACACACTCTCCGTCGAAGAAATTTTCGAAATCCCTAACGAACCTCTCGTGACGTCCGTTCGACAAAAGTTACAAACGGTCGAGTGGTAAAAAATTTTAAAAACGCA
>NW_011955106.1:0-1113 GCF_000949405.1 Vollenhovia emeryi | reverse complement strand
CGAAATAGATCAAAGCTTCGATCCACTTGTGAGCTGCTTACGTGGCAATTTGATCGGTGTCGAAAAAGACGATGCAGTTAGAATGCTGCACAACTGGTATGGCAAATCTTCGGCCATAGATTGTGCACTAATAGCATATGTCGTAGATGAGATTATTGTCGAGGCTTTTAAACGAGATGAGGACGATAAATTTATAACTGAAAATAACTTTTAAACGAGATGAGAACGATAAATTTATAATTGAAAATAAAAATTTATTGTGTGACTAACATTTTTCTTCTGCTTCCTACCCATACATATAAGATTGGGATAAATTAAAAATGCTACTATGGTAAAGGGGGAAAATATGCTGTGGAAGGGAGAGTGTGCAAACGGAAAGAAGAAATTCGCACCGTATGGATACATAAAATTATATTTTCATTTTATTATGGTTAGACCACCAATTGAATAGTTTAACTACATTTTGTAAAGCACAATTTGTTACATGTTTCTGACAGCGAAAAGTACACGTATCGTCTAATTTATTGAGAGATTGTATATCCTCGTAGTCAGCGTCAATAGTTTCGATGTAGGCATCTCCTCTCGTGTCGTCCAACAGCAAATCCTTTAACCATTCTCGTTTTTCGTGTCCCTTGACGTGTACGAGAAGCGGTATCTCAGAATCGCCAGCATCTTCTGTACCAACCACAGCCGTTGTAATCAAACTTCTAGACCTGCCGTATGGAACTATTCCATCATCCCATTGTAGTCCATGATGATTCGCAACCAACCAGGATGCTTGATGTCTCTCCGCTCTACTGAGAAGTCGCCACGGTACATGACTTGAGAAAATGTAGTGCGTGAGAACGCGTCCTTCTCGGAGAGCTGCAAACTCCTTCACGACAAAGTGACCGCCGACGACGAAACCTTGCATATCGACAAACGTTGGTGTAGTCATGACGACACCTTTGAGACTGCTCCTCATCGCGATACATGAATCTCTCTTATATTGGAATACTGCCAACATTGCAATTTACATGACTTTGCGCACTACATTGGACAATAGGCAGTATTCGATGACGCGATCGTGCAAGATGAAACAGTAGGCTGTAGTATTTGCAGGCACATTCTCCA
>NW_011955105.1:0-1113 GCF_000949405.1 Vollenhovia emeryi | reverse complement strand
CATTAACACTACAATTCATGAGTTTAATATTTTAATATAATCACAGGATAAATGATTTGCTTGTAAGATCACAGGTTATATAATTAACTCATAAGCGCAATTAATAACCGATATAGAAGTACAATAATGTTTGTTTATATCTTTATTTAAAAGAATAAATAGGCTTGCATAAGCAAAATTCCATTAACTGTAAGCAATTAAGGGGATGCTGGAGTGATTCTGCACTTTCGCACCTTTTGCACTTAAAACTGTCTGTTTCGTGGAAAGATTTGTGTAATACACAAATTAAATGGCACGTGTACAGATGATCGAAAGCAGCTTGCTATTCCGGCTAAATTAAAGACCAATATGACATCACTGAAACTAAGTTTGTAAGTCTAATAAAAAATAATAGTGAGCAACACATACATACAGTACATGTAGTATGTGTGTTACTCACTATTATTTTTTATTAGACTTACAAACTTAGTTTCACAATCAGTGATACCATATTGTTCTTTCATTTGGCCGGAATAGCAAGCTGCTTTCGATCTGTACACGTAAGCCATTTAATTTGTATATTACACAAATGTTTCCGTGAACTGACAGTTTTTAGGTTAGAAAGGTGCAAAAGTGCAGAATCACTCCAGCATCCCCTTAATGATAAAGCAATGTGAAATTTTTAAATTTAGTTTCACAGAAAGTCAAATAAAAATAAAAAGAAATCATTCATATTCGACATAATTTACTGTGAAATGGGAGGTTAAATAAGAATATCAATATGTGTAATTCTCTTTGTGTAAATTATAAGACCGCGAAACATAGGCACATGGCATAAAAATGTCAGACTTTCCAGGTGGACTTACCAAATCCATGACCAGGCCAGGCCAGAAACCAAATCCACTGCAGTTATGCAATCTCAATTTGTCTCAAAGTGCAGTAATCATTGATACTGCAAATTGGTAGCAAGAGGAACTAGAAGGAAGGCGCTGGAAAACAGAAGGCAAGAGTGAGTGGAGAGAGCTGTGAGAACGAGAGGTGAGAGAAGCGGAAGAAGAGGAAGGAACGGACAAAGAGGAGACAGGGGAACCGAAAAAGCGGAAAAAAGGGGAGAGAGAGAGAGAGAGAGAGAGA
>NW_011955104.1:0-1113 GCF_000949405.1 Vollenhovia emeryi | reverse complement strand
CACAGGCTCCATCGGACACAGGCCCGATCGGACACATTTTGTATCGGGTTTGTGTATTTCTGTAAAGCACAATATTCTTTCTGTGTGCACAGAAATACGCAAACCCGATACAAAATGTGTCTGATCGGGCCCGTGTCCGATCGGGCCCGTGTCCGATGGAGCCTGTGTCCGATCGGGACTGTGTCCAATAGAATCTGTGTCCGATATAAAATGTGTCCGGTCGAGCTTGTGTCCGATTGGGACTGTGTCCGATAGAATCTGTGTCCGATTGCAACTATATGTGTCCGATGTAAAATGTGTCCGATCGAGCCTGAGTCCGATCGGGACTGTGTCCGATAGAATCTGTGTCCGATTGCAACCATATGTGTCCGGTACAAAATGTGTCTGATCGAGAGTGTGTCCGATAGGAACGGTGTCTGATCGGGACTGTGTCCGATTGGGGCTGTGTCCGATCGGGACTGTGTCCGATCGGGAAATCTTGCCGTGTCCGATCGGTTATGTGCGCAATCGAGACAATCCCGTGGTGGTGGTGGTGGTGGTGGGAAAAGTTAAAAGAAAAAAAAACCGTGGACGGAAACGCTAGAGGCGCTCGATTTGGGAGTAGCTCACTTGGACACAGTACGAGTGGACACTGTGCAAATGGACACGGTGCAAATAGACACGGAATATTGCACACGGTTCATTTGGACACAGACATTTTGGACACAGAAAAGTTTCACATCGTAATGTTGAACACGGCGCAAATGGACACCGTTCTTTTGAAAAGCTGCACATCGTAAAGTTGGACACGGTGGAAGTGGACACCGCTCAATAGCACACGGTAAAAGTTGCACACCGAAAAGTTGGACACGGCGCAAGTGGACACCGCTCATTTGCACACGGTAAAAGTTGCACACCGAAAAGTTGGACACCGCTCATTTGCACACGGTAAAAAAGGAATATATCCTCTGCTTTAAAATACATATATTCTCTCATAAATAAATATATTCTCTGCTTTAAAATACACGATCCTGTAAACTTACCATTTTTTAATTATGAATGGTATCCACTTGAGCCGTGTCCAACTTTTCGGCGTGTAACTTTTACAGTGTGCAAGTGAGCGGTGTCCACTTG
>NW_011955103.1:0-1113 GCF_000949405.1 Vollenhovia emeryi | reverse complement strand
TCTCCTACAGTCCGCCCACCCAGCGACCCGCACCACGTACGGTTACGCCGCCAGGGTCGGACCCTCCCCCGCCGCCAAGACAGAACCACGTCCAGCCCAGCGACGGGAGAGCCACCCCCCACAACTCTGCCGGAACACCGGCGTGCAATGAGTTACGGAGGGTCTAGCGGAGCGCTCTTAGTCAGCGGACGACCGACCTAAGGAACCGTCGGAGCCTAAAACGGCACACGGACGGCTCCCGGTCGATCGCCCGCCTAAGCCCCCCCACCACGACAAGGTGGCGCTCCACGGGGGGGACTTTGAAAAACCTAACGCCGTTAGTGGAACCTCAAAGGTGGTGTGGAAGTCCACTGTTAATTTTTTAAATTTATACACGAATAAAAAAATTAGCTACTATATGGAAAGTTAACAGTGTTTTGCAGATAGAGTTATTGATTTTGCAATAGTTGCAAAAGCTTTATAATAGTTGTAAAACCTTTTTGCTACTATTATAAAAGTAATAGTTCTCACTGCAAAAAATATTAGCTGTTAGTAAGCTAATCTTTCTTTTTCGTGTAAGCAAACATTATTTTTATTTTTACTTTTTGTTTATTATTTCTACACCACACATTATTTCATACTTATACTTTCAATAATACGCACGGAAAAAAATAGTTTTGCTATTGCAGCGAAACTGTTGCTGCTACTTAAATACTGCCATATTTCATAATAACGTGATGACGATACGAAAATTGCTTTATTATACCTAATTAAAATTATTCACCATTACAGCAGAACATTTAATAGAACAGAAATTATTTTACTTCTTTAGCTAAACATTTCGCACAATTATTTTTCAATAAGATTAGTGTTTTTAACACATAGTTGTCCATAAAACAGAAAATAACTTTATCATAAAATAAAAGACAAAATTTACTTAAGTTTACATGAGATATACTGTGCTAGCAAATTATTTTTCTCCGCTTGATATCTGTAAGTGGAACAAGTTCTCAACTTGCCTGCAACATCCCTGAGATTTAAGCAGCTGCCCTCTTGTGCCGTTCGGTGAACTAAAATTGCAGTCGGTAATCCATCTCTCATGGTAAAAGGCTGGTGCGGGCATTAATATTCCCC
>NW_011955102.1:0-1113 GCF_000949405.1 Vollenhovia emeryi | reverse complement strand
GGCAGAATCAACCGGCACTCATACACTCGATAAAGAATAATTTGTACCGCGAAGATATGCAGTTTCAGATTTTGTACCCCCGCCGATCGTTCTGAAACCTCCCCCGACTCCTGTCAGCCTCTAAAGTAATCTTTTCTATCAGCAGAATCAGTTGCTTCTCGTACAGTCAATGCAGCATATTATACCGCCAAAAATAATTTTGTATTCCGTGTCAGTAAGAAAATTTGTCACCCTACTAACTTAATATAATGCTAACCGGACTTCAGAAAAAGTAATTTAAGAAAACAAAACAGAAAGAGATAGTGCTGAATTTGTATTAATTTGTACGATTGAAAACGAATAAAAGTATTTCTGTTCTCCCCTAAAAACTAACCCCTGTATCAATTTCAAGCCCCGAGAATGAGACCTCCCTTCTATGATTTGATAAGAATGTAATAAGTAAAATGGAATTAAATTTTAAAATGACATACATGACCCATCTTTTTCTAAATAACAAAGATTTTTCTTTATTCATATTCATTAATTTTTCAGTTCGACACTAACAAGGTATAGATTTCTAATAAGCCTTTCGGTTAATAGCACGCGATAGTAATCGATGTAGATATTAACTGATTTAAGCATGCCATTAATATTATAACTTAATTCCATTTTACTTGTTATATGTACTATAAATACAGAAAGAATTATTGAAAAATGAAAACAAAGGACCTATGTGTTTCCGAGCAGAGTCAGTGCATGCATATGTTAGGGTAATTAAACATAGATTGAAATAAATATAATCAATATAAACAATAATCAATATAAGTGTTTTTATTAAAAAAATGATATTGTAGAAAATGAATTTTAACACTAATAAATACTGTAAATTAATAGAGTAGGTATTATGAAAGATTTTTCTTTAATATTTTTTTCGTTTTTTTTCTAGATCATTGTATTCGACCCATGTTTGCCCTGCTCTTAAACATACAGCTGTATAATGTCCGACTGTTCCTTTGCCTCTTGTCGAAACGCATTTTTTGAATACGACAATGCCGAGTAATTTATATGTTACACCATTTAATGGATTTTTGAATGTTTTTCTTATATCGGTCAATTTTACTTGTAAATCAGTGT
>NW_011955101.1:0-1113 GCF_000949405.1 Vollenhovia emeryi | reverse complement strand
TATTTCCACCATGGCTTACCCTATCAAAGTTCACTGCCGATTAATAGAACTAATCGCTAGACGACGCGCTACATTAGACAGTTTACTCACGCATACTGCACGCATTTCTATCGTCGGCCGTCGCGTGCTTCTGGACGGCGCATGTTTAACAGAAAGACACGTACGTACGAACGTCCGGGAAAAAAAGCAAGAAATCGCCTTTGGATTAATCTAAATCCGGCGTAAAGGGAGTTTGCCTTCCGTGACCGGGTGACGGCAGATAACACATTAACATCTTTTTGGTTGGTAAGATTTTTATTTCGTTTTCTTTTACCTAATCGACTCTTCTATCTTTCTCTTAATTTTTTTTTCTTCTTTTTGTTTCTCTCGCGGTAAGTAACAGTGCTGATCGCGCTGTTTGCGGCGCATATGTCTCACGAGCGACTTCCTTTTCCAGGGCGGCGCGGCGAGAAGGAGGACGAAAATAGAAACACACCCGACGCGCGTGACGAGACAGACATGGAAGGTAGCTGATACCCAGCGTTGTTCTAATTAAATGGAGATTTTACAAAGATAAAACCACTCGCTTATCCAGTAATTGGATAAACGGCGACAATTATGTTAATTTTTATACATATTGCGTATCCTATAAATTTCCTATATTTTGAAACATATTTGGTCTTCCTAAACATAACACGCTAACGATTTGCTTAGGCCCGGTTTCACCAAACGTCGCTTAATTTCAATTTTAGTTTAACCCGTGTTTGTCTCTTCCTAAAGTAACAGTTGGAACGAGACAGAGAACGAATTAAGCTAAGCTGAAAGTTAAACAACGCTGATGAAGCCGGGCCTTAGTGGCGTAATTGTGAAAAATAAATTGATATTTTTGGTCCCCTTACAGTGGAACCTCGGCGAAGAGAGCACGCCGGCAGAAGAGGCTATAGTCCTCGCAGGACTCAGTCCAGCAGCAACGCGTCGTCTCGAGTAGAGATGTATTTTTCCGAAGTGGATGTCGACGTTCGACAGCCAAGGCCTAGGGAGCCCGTAGCTAGTTTAACGTACGTAGCTCGCGCAGCTTTCGACGACGATCGTCGACATAACAATCGCCGGTAATCACGACTCTTTCCACGTTCA
>NW_011955100.1:0-1113 GCF_000949405.1 Vollenhovia emeryi | reverse complement strand
GCCGCGAACAGCTTCATTACGTAGAGTTTTGTTATGATAATTCGGATTTCTTGTCTGATATAAACAAGGCTCGTCCTTGTATGCATCAATGAGAACTTGTACAGCTTCTTTTGTCCATGTCGCCATGTCTCTATTATCACAAATAAAACAATAAGAAAATTTTAATTTTTGAAAACTAATTTAATAATGCACTTATTCATACATACCACTGGGCCGACACGACCACGACGAACCAATAGACGTTGTAGAATTATAGACGCGTTGTGATTTTTCGAGCAAGTTTTAATTGCTAATATTATACAATGCAGGGGCCCTACTATCGGACCTCGCGCGGGATGATGTAATGGGACGATGCAACCCCGCAGGATAAAAATGTATCTTCTAGGTTAAGGATCGTCTACAATAGATGATGTAAGCCTGACGTAAGAAGTAAGAGTAGGAGTAAAGAAATGAGCTCTGACGCTTACTGTCGGCGAATTAGAGCGTAGTTCGACTGTAAATATTTTAAAAAGTTATGCCTGTACTTTAGCTTTTACACTGATAAGTAAAGGTTATGGTTTTCTTACTTCTTACTGCTTACTTCCGATGTAGACGTTAAGGATCGTAGGAGTAAGAAATGGGACCCAGACAGCAAAATGATAGCAGATTGTAGGCAGACTGGCAACAGATTTCATCAAAATATTTCAGCAGACTGACATCATCTGCGTCCGCATTCAGCTTGTGTTCTGCCGCCAGAATCTGCCGACATGACCGGACAGCAGATTGACGGCAGAAATCGAGCAGATCCTGCTCATGCAAGATGGTGGCAGATTGGCGGCAGAAACCGAGCAGGGTCTGCTGACATAACCTGCCGCCGAACTGCCACCAGAAATGCAACAAATTCTGTAGTCGAGCGAATTAAATCGTGACGTAACTGGTATTTAAATCAGTTGACGTTTTTATTCTTTTTCTATTTCTACTCTTCAAAGAAAGTAATAAATGAACAATTTTATTTTATTCTGTATTAGAAAACATATATAATATAAAATTTATACAAAAATACATATTATATACAAATTATTATATTACAAATCATATACAATTGTATTTCGCGCCTCTTCCTCGAGATCATAG
>NW_011955099.1:0-1113 GCF_000949405.1 Vollenhovia emeryi | reverse complement strand
CGATTTCGAGGTTTTCGATCCTAAACTGGGCGAGCACTCGTCCAGCGTGCGAATACGATTCGAAAGAAATCGGTTTAACTCCTCAAAAGTCGGCGGAGTGTCGGTGTCACCAAATTTGAGATTCCACGCCTTCCGAGAGGCGGGATCCAATTTCTGAGTCAGCAGGTGAACCAGAAAGTCGTTCCACAAGTCGCTCGGAGAACGAGCCAGATTTGTCAAGGAAGCGACCGCAATGTTAATTTTGTCGCACAAAGCCTGCAACTCTAAAGCGGACTCTTTAGTGAGCGCCGACAGTCCGAACAACGACGAGAAATGAGATGAGAGGAGACGCCGCTTATTTTCAAATCGCGACTTTAGCGCGCCCCACGCAACGGGGAAATTATCGGCGGTTATCGCGATACCCCCTAAGCAATCGAGGGCTCGACCCTTCAAGGAGGACGCCAGATAATGCATACGAGCGAATTGACTTAATGCGTTATTGTCGATCACGAGAGCGGTGAATCGATCGCGAAAGCTCTCCCATTGAGAATAGTCACCGTCGAACGGCGGCAAACGGATCGGCGGCATATGAGTGAGCGCGAGATTGGACGAGTCCGATGCCGCGTGGCTATTATTTAGAGACTGGTTCGGGCTCACGATAGGCTCCAGCTCCTCAAGACACTCGGCCATGTGTTCCCAGGTTGTCTGGTAGATTTCTTCGACGACCTCGAAACGGTTCTCGGTAAAGTAGTCCATCGACGCTCGCGAGGTCTCAGCCACAGCTCTCAGAAGCGACACGTGTCCGTCCTGGAACTGGATCCAGTTGGCTTTGAAGGAGGCGATCTTGGTCCGGATTTTCGCAGGCGTGAGGTTCGCCTTCCCCACCTTCTTGAAATTCTCTATCGAGCGTTCGATTGAACGCTGCAGGACGTTCTGCTTGGTGAGAAGATCAGCCATGATGCTCCAATGGCACTTCCAGTCCGTCTCGAGAACCGAGGGTCACGGTAAACAGGCACCACACTCTCACCGAATCCGGCTCGAAGGACCAGCAATGTTCGCGAACTCGGTCCGAAATCCGCGGCGCAGACTTCGCGAAAAATTTGAATGCCGGAACTGCCCAGCGCTGAGCACGGC
>NW_011955098.1:0-1112 GCF_000949405.1 Vollenhovia emeryi | reverse complement strand
TATTTTTGGTGCTAGAACGAGGCAAGTCCAAATTAAAAGTGTTAAAATTTCATGTATTTTGAAAGTTTGTTATTATTTGAATAAGTATGCGCTAATTGATAGCTAAGAAGAATATAATGTAAAATAAATAAACTTTCTGAAACAAAATTTGAAAACGGGGGAAAGTTTTTTTCGTTTATCTCAGAAACATAAAATGTGGACTTACCTCTTTCTTGCAGCAATGTCTTCAATTGGTTATTATACATATAATGATAATAATTTCGTATATATTTGTATTCAATATTAGAAATTATCATATTTTATTTATTATGCATTGCAGAAAGATATATGGGAAGAAATAACAAAAAAGCTAAATAGTTCGGGAGAAGGACCGGTTAAAACTGTTCAAGAATGGATGAAGGTTCTGATTTACATACAAAACAATACACGAAGGCTGTATTCCGATATTCACTGCAATGCACTGACAGTACTGAAAATCTGTGGTATACGTGACGTAAACTATAGTTTCAGTACTGGCAGTGAATATCGGAATGCAGCCAAAGAATATTAAAAGCAGTGCATATATTTTTATATTTTTCCATAGACTTGGTCAGATTTGAAAATGTATGTTCTTAAGAAGGAAACGAGTAGGAGGAGAAATGTGCAAGGCACAGGCAGTGGACCTCCAAAAATTATTAATTTTACCGATCTTGAGGAACAACTGTTGGAAATTCTAACGCCTGAGGCAGCCGGGATGGCAAATATACCTCAAGCAGGATTTAAGTCAAAGAAGGTAATTGACCACTACGACCATTTCCTCTACTATAAGTGATCATATCATTTGAATAGCCGGAAAAAATCAAGAAGCACTGCTTTTTGCATCCTACATGCGATAGATTTAGCGTAACGTTGGTAGGTTAGGATGCTCTCGATACTTATTACTATTTAATTATTCTTCTAATTTTTGGTGTTATTAATATCTTATTGTTATTATTATTATTAAGGAAACTAATGTACTTCATCCAGAAGTCCCAAGACATGAAAGAAGTTCACAAAATAAAATAGACGTCAATGAAAACTTCGACATCGAGAGTTCGAAAGCTGAATCGACAGAAGAGCTGCCAATTCTTTTT
>NW_011955097.1:0-1112 GCF_000949405.1 Vollenhovia emeryi | reverse complement strand
TCGGCGACGTGGACTGCTCGTTCCTGTCCGACCGCGTGGCTGTCCTGCAAAAGAAAGCATTAAACGTGGTTAATAGACAGCATTAAACGTGGCTACTGGTCGTTAATATGGGCCGTTGACGAGCAACGTTGTATATTTTTACGATTGATACGTTTTCGAGCGGAAGAAAAACCGAAATGCATTATGCGATGGCAAAAAGCAAGTCGATAGCTCTCGAATCTCTGCATTCGTGTACAAATAGTGATAAACGTTTCTGACTGAATCATAATTAACGAGTTACGGATTAATTGAGATACTTTTCCAGCGTGTTTTTCGACGGACACATCGACGCTTTCGCGACCAACTTCACACGTGGGGTCTTGACGGACTCGCTGATATCCCGGACAATTGAGATACTTACTTTTTGTGCCATTTAAGCAGTCTCTCCATCGTGGTTATTCGCCGAACGGAGCAGTGTATCGTGGCACCTGTGAAATTGAACTAAGCGTGAGTCGCGCGGGATTGTCTTGAGAGGGACTCGATCTCAACCTTGGAAGAAACGCGAAAATCAACAAACCTGTGTCGTACCGTACATAATGTTTGATATATGTAATACTAGCACGCCCCGCGGCTTCGCCCGCGGTCTCACGCGTGACTCTCACTCTTTTTTTTTACTGTTTGCGTTTAACCGACCTTTTTGCGTTGCGGCCAACTCTTTCGACGTTCTTCCTAAGACATATATAAATCAAATACCAAGGCGAAGCTATAAGTTTAGAGACCTAAAAGATACGAAACGGACAGAAAATTTCAAATATGACTTATTTCTCTGCACAATAGATATATTATTTATTTAAATGCAGATGCGGACATGTATCTTGCGCAAGAGTATAAGAGGTATCTCTCTCAAAGAGGTACCTTTTACTTATAAAATAACATTTACTTATAAAATATTTACAAAAAGAAATGCAGGACATTACGTTTATTGTTACGAGCGGAGTGCGACGCTCTTGTCGAAATGAAATTACGATTGGCAAATTGCGTACGACGCGTCGCGACGTAAACGAAAATTAACCAAGCGCGAACGGGTTCGAATATCTTTGTGAATACACAGCTCTGTGCTTAAGACAGTTTCT
>NW_011955096.1:0-1112 GCF_000949405.1 Vollenhovia emeryi | reverse complement strand
TTATGTTTTTTGAGTTTTTAAAACATTTTAAACCCATTGGCATTGAAAACTGGAAAAAATTTTTCGCATGAAAACAAAGCTTCCTCTATGAGGAAGCAAAATGAAAAAGGAATCGTACACTATATTATAAATAAATGCGTCCTTTGGGTTTTAAAATACTTATATCGTTTAAATATTGTTGAAGTAAAATATTGTTTATTAGTGACTTTTAAGAGACAAATGTCATGATGACATCCTAATGATATCATTATGACTTTTCTGTTCTACCTGGGATAGTATGTGTAGGCATAGTATCTATAAGGTAAGATCTGCGCACAATGGAGAAATAAGAATAAATATATAGCTATTATGAATAAAGAAATATAAACATTTCTAGAATCAGTTGTAGAATTAGCCAATTTTTTCAACCAAGCCAATAAGAGTGGTGATATTATTTTTGTGATATTTTTGTGATATTATTTTGTGATACAATAATGTTTGTATGAACTTGTATTGATAAGAATGTTTTTTTAAGTGCAATTTTTAATGTTTGTATCAACTTGTATTGATAAGAATGTTTTTGTCAAGTGCAATTTTTAATGTTTGTATCAACTTGTATTGATAAAATGTATTTTGTCACGTGCAATTATAGATAGTGTATCGAATTTTATGCTTTCTTTTTCACCTTTTTGACATTATTTAATAGTTATTATTTTAATAGTTGCAAAATAAATATTTATTTTATTGAATGCAAGCAATCAAGAGGATTAGAAAATTACAAAAACTCATTTTTGCTTCCTCATAGAGGAAGCTTTGTTTTCGTGAAAAAATTTTTTTTCCAGTTTTCTTTGAAAACGTTTAGAATGTTCTAAAACGTTCAAAAATCACATTCAGAAAAAATGTCGGTATGTATGTATGTATGTGTGTATGTATGTATGTCTGTACGTATGCTTATAAGGTAACTCCAAATAACTTTTTAAATATACACGATGGAAAAAAATGTTAAACATCAAAGTTGTACGGTTTCAAGTACTGCATTACATAGTAATAAAAATATGACCTTGAACAGCTACCTCAAGGTCACGTAAAGATGACCTTGAAATTTTTTAATGGAACCCCTTTTTTTAATGCAT
>NW_011955095.1:0-1112 GCF_000949405.1 Vollenhovia emeryi | reverse complement strand
CGACGCCTTGTAGTTTTTAAGTCGATAGAGTGTCATTCGTGACGACGCTGCAGCGCGACTTTCAGTAGGCGCGTAAGAATTATAACTTCCGAAACGTAAAAATTCCGAGTTTAAACGCGATATCCTATGCCACCGGATTAATTCTGACTAGGTCTCGCCAGTTTTAATAGAGTGTCATTCATGACGACGATGCAGCGCGACTTTAAGTTGGCGCGTAAAAATTACAAGTCCCGAAATGTGAAAATTTACAATACTAGAAACGATAAAAGGCGCGCTTCGTGCGCGCAGTTTGTGGTCAAGTATTGTATATTTTTAAGAATTTGTACACACGCGAAGAAATAATTGTATGCGCAACGTCAATTTAAAATAAAAGTAATTTGTCACTCACTGATACGGTTCGCAACAGCAAAGTTGTACATCGCTAAGTATACATGTTAAACTGTAACAATACAAAATTTTTACGATTATTATAGACTAATTATGTAAAATTCATTTCATTGTATTAAATATTCTTTATGTTTAATATTTCTGAATATGGGTACTTATTAAAATAATTATATAAATAGAATACTGAAAGTCTTCCGTTTAAAGATGAACTCACAAAATTTTATACCTATGGTTTTGTCTCTAACACTTATTCGAATGCTCGTTGGGATCATTTGAATAAATAATATAAAAACACAGAAGATATGATTTATTTTGCACAAGTAGCAAATAACAAAATTGTAAGACACTTACCTTACGATTTCTCTGCTGTTGCCCGATGCCGCCTAGACCTCTGCTCCTCCTCTCAGATTTTCTTGTTGCACTTACTCTCACAACACTCGTGAAAATCGATCGCGCGAAATTTCGGACACTCCTGTACGCGATGTAATATACCGTGAAATGCAGTAAGCGACGTTCTTTACTTCCTGCCCGTTCGAGTTGCGAAGAACGACAGAGCGAATTACAGCGCGAACGCCAAGTCGCGCAAATATCTCTCTCTTCCGGAAAATGGAACAGATTACACGAAATCGATAGATAGTTAAAAACGCGGTGCGTAAACGAGATGTAACCGCAACAACGTACCACGGTTTACTTTCATACTATATTTTAGATGAGTTAGTCTCGTA
>NW_011955094.1:0-1112 GCF_000949405.1 Vollenhovia emeryi | reverse complement strand
CAATATTTATCTGAGCAGATAAAGATCGATTTGACGTCGACTAGATGTCGACTAGACGTCAATAAATTGTTCTAGCTTCCTAAATATAATTTTTTACTGCGTTAAACTATATTGTTAAATTTTTCTTTCTGCATATCATTTCATATATATAAAACCATAGGCAGAATATCGATATGTGATCGACGTCGAATCGATTATACAGTTTGAATCGACAAGACATCGACATCAGTGACAAAAAGAGATCGATGTCGATTTTAATTTCGATTTCATTTCGAACACGCATATCGACGTCGATTTGATGTCGGATCGACATTTTTTGTCTCACTGGGATCGATAGTCGTTGGTAACCGTGTCCCAGATAGCACAGGATGTCCTGTGGACGTCCAGTTTAAGTCCAATTTACGTCCGAACGTCCGTGGACGTGAAATGGACATTTAACGAATGTCTGTTGTCGTACCTTGAACGGATATCCTTTACGGGACATCTTATGGCAATCCGGCACTGCGCGACACGCGCGCGGGCGCGCGAGCGCCAGCTTCTGAGTAGTTCGCCGACCGCCGCTAGGCCGCGCATGGTGGCGGCCAAAAACTCGGAAGCAAAATCCAGTCTCGTAGGCATGAAGAATAGAGATAAGGAGACCGAACTGACACGGAAAAATGTTCGAGAAACACGGCCAAATTGGTCGCTGGACTCTAATTTACTAATGCTCCGCTAGATGGCGCCTCCGTTTGACGGGACCCACACGTACACGCACCGGCGGCTATGTAGTGTGTGGAAGCAGACGAGACCGGCAACAGCGCACAAATACATGCACGATTTTAACTCTCCCCACCACGCTCCACCCTGCAATCTCTCCTCCTCCTCAACTCTAAGCCAATAGCCATCGGGTACCTTCAGATTGCAGTGCCATCTATTGGTACCTAAAGATACAACCATCGGGGATCGGTTTTGGTCGCGTGTCCCGAACATACAGTTCGGTCTCCTTATCTCTATTCTTCATGCTCGTAGGGTATAAAAGGAGGCCCGCTTAACCCATTGGAATACTTGCCCTGGCTTCCACGCGGGCTTCCTTTTATACCCTACGAGACTGGATTTTGCTTTCGAGTTTTTGG
>NW_011955093.1:0-1112 GCF_000949405.1 Vollenhovia emeryi | reverse complement strand
CGCGACCGTGGCAATGCTGAGACGCGCGGCGACTCACTCACGCACACTAGTAGACGCGTGGCTCACGAACGTGCGTCCGTTTAAAAAGCGATGCGGATTCGCTAATTTTTAAATAATTACAACTACTTTGTGAGGCGTGACTCGAAAAAATGGTTCGGGACTCTTCGACTCAGTTTTTCATGAGAAATATCACTATATAAATGGTGGGCGCGAATTAGAATACACCCTGTGTTAAGATATCACGCCTTTTAATATGTAATCTGCGTTACCGAGGAATGTCAGTGTACGATGGAATAGGAAGGTAACGGGAACAGTCGATCATGAATCAATATCGATCAGCGAGCGACATCGTGTGTCAACTTAGAAGACTACTTTAGTTTAGCCCTCGCTACCGTTTTCCGTCTCCGCGCTCTCTCCCATTCCACTCGCGTAGCTGAGAGCTGTGTTCGTTCGACACGTGTATAAGTAATAAAGTGTTACACGAATAAAGATATTTGAAAGTATTTCTGCAACAGGTTATGGGCCCAGGACGTGGTACTGTAACGTAACGATTCTCTATGGACGGACAAAGTTCTGATAGTGACACGTCTGTGCTAAGTTCTAGTGACAGTGAAGAGAAAGTATTCACAAGTGGCAGTGAACGAGCAAGCATGGCAGAAATTAAGACGTATCACCTACACAGATTCAACGGCCAGAATTATCAACTCTGGAAGAGACAGATGGAAATATACATGACGGAGAACAAGCTCAAGCCATACATTCTCGGTACGGTGGAACGCCCGATGAACAATTATACGCAGTGGGATGAAAAGGACGCAGAAGCGCAAGCATTTCTTATGCGCGGTCTGGAGCTGGAACAACTGAAATATTTATCAGACTGCACGACTGCTGCCAAAATGTGGGCAAGGTTGAGAGCTGTGCATGCCGAAAAGAGTGATCAATCTGTACAAGTACTTCTCGACCGTTTCATAAATTCAAAAATGGAGGAAAACGAGAAGATGGCAGATTTCATAGCCAGAATTACGTCATTAGCACAACGACTCAAGGACATGGATCTGGAGCAGAAAGAGCCGGTAATAATTGCCAAGATTATGGGAAGCCTGCCGTCAAAA
>NW_011955092.1:0-1112 GCF_000949405.1 Vollenhovia emeryi | reverse complement strand
TTTAAAAACACGTTTAAAACAAATAATTTTTAGAAAATAAGATTTAAAATGGCAAATATTTAAATGATAATATACTTTATCCCCGAGATATTAAGGTTACAAGTCATTTAACCAATTCATCCCGTATAACAGAATTTACAAAATATTATTGATCAATTTTCATATTACAATAAATGTGGATAGATGAATTTTATTCTTTGAGCTATATTAAACAAAAGAAAAACCTGTATCAGAATCATCAGTTTTTGATCAGTGATATTATGTTTCAATACCATTTATGTTTAAAATAAATATTTAAAATATGTTTTAAATCACTTTTGTGGAATATTATTATTGTTTAATAATTTTAAAAAATTGTAATTTATCTCTATATGTATGTATTACAAATAAATTTTTTTACGTTGGTTTTCTGGCTTTTTTCAGGTTTTTGCTTATTGTTAGTATGGCTCAAATAATAAAATTCATCTGTTCACATTTATTAAAATAAGACAATTGATCAATAATATATTGTAATATCTGTTATACCGGATGAGTCAGTTAAATTATTACAAAGTTTTAATATCTCGGAGATAAAGTATTTTCGTGTAAAATGTTTTGTACCTCAGCTTTATGTTAGTACCGCCGGCATTAGCATTACCCAAGGTGTACCACGTGGAGGTTGCCTGGTCGGATTTACACCTCTTGTGTGTGTGTGTGTGTGTGTGTGCGTGCGTGCGTGCGTGCGTGCGCGCGTGTGTGCGTGTATGTGTGCGCGTGTGTGTGTGTGTGTGCGAGTGTGTGTGTATCGATTTTAAAATGATCGAGTGAATATAGCAATTGAATACGAAGTGAAATCATAAGAATTTCAATTTGACAATTATTGAGAACGATAGAGGTGTTATTCACATAGCGATTAAAGCCATCCACAGCGAACAAATATTATTATACCGAAGCTTAAAGAAGAAAGGTTCCTGAGTTCCTGCATTCGATCCCGAGCGGCATCCGCCGCCTATTCTGCGTTCCTGCCATTAATCTACTGAACGTCTTTCGACGCCTCTCCTGCGATCCTGTCATAGATATCCCGCGCGCCTTCCGCCGCCTATCCTGCGTACTTTCAACAGGTGAGTCCCCCC
>NW_011955091.1:0-1112 GCF_000949405.1 Vollenhovia emeryi | reverse complement strand
GCTAATGTCAGGGCCCGTTTGGGACAGGTGCTGGACGAGGCGGTTCACGAGTATTCGCTCGAACAGTTTACCGACCTCGTCCAGAAGGCATCTTTCATTAAACCTGGCACTTTTTTATTAACAAGTGGAATATCGTACGCGTTATCTGTCGGATAATCGCTCGTGTCAAATCTATGAATATCACGTTTCATCGTCCCGTACACGTCCTCGCACTGGATGTGGTATATAAGGCTATCCGTGTCGGTGTACATAATTTTACATCTGTTGTTATATAAAGGTAACATGTACTCGTGATGAAATTCATACAAACAGATTTTAGATATGTCGAGAATGCACATACTTACGTAGATCGGCTTGTTGAATTTCACCTCGAGTTTGCGCAATTCAACGGCTGTCAGATTTTCCGAAAAGATGCTTCGGCTATGGAAATTTGGTTTTGCGATCATTGCCTCCGCGCCGTGTCGTCCTTCCCATTTAGTTATTAATTTTACATCGACGCGATTTCGCACATTTTCCATAGTTTTACCGAATACTGCGTTATTCATCAATTTATACAAATTTTTCTCAAAATCGTTCTTGTCGAGCGTTCTAAATTGCGTATTTAGTTCAATATAATCGCGGAGCCACGCGGATTGCGCGAATTGTAGTACGCGATGTATATTTGTGACGCGAATACCCTGACGCGTGCATTGCTGTAGGTTACGATAGTGAATGACGTAACGCTTCTTGCAATATAGAGTCGCCAGAAGTTTTGCCTGCCGCATGCCGAGCGGCTTATCGCGCGTCGGACAGAACGGTAGGTCAGTGTGCTCGTCGTGTATACTTTGCGGGTACTCGAGATCGACCTCGAGAATGTAACCCGTGGGCGAGTCCGAGGCGATCGCGCTAAAGTCAAAATCTGCAACATCGTCAACCCAGCGAAATTCAGCGTATGGCAGTGGTTGACACATTGCCCATCCGTATAGATTATTTACATCGAAGTACATCAAGTATGAGGAAGCTTTCGACGGATCATGCGAGTGCATATACTTGTTGTTAGCCTGTGCATATCTACCGGAACATTGGCTCAGACCGCCGCGTATACCGCGCTCGATAAACATGACCATTTCAAT
>NW_011955090.1:0-1112 GCF_000949405.1 Vollenhovia emeryi | reverse complement strand
TATCACTGTGATGTCGCTGTGCTATGTGGGTTATTGCCACTTAAGTGAAAATTATCTTTGCGTTACTGAATATCGACAGAACTAATTGAGAAAATTGATTAGTATTACTCTAATATCTTGGATACAGATAGAACGGCTAATTGTGATTTTTAGTTAAGCGAGATAAAATTCGTAAAAGATTAGAGTTACGAACAATCTAAATAATTCGATTACTAATTGTGGGCCCCAAAATGGGTTATAACTGACTTTATTTTTCCCAGAGTAGAATTAACAGACAGAATTTTATGAATAATATTTTATAAAATTTTGAAAATAGTTTCGCTTTTTGTGCAATTCGGTCATTTTCTTTAACAAATCTCGCATATAATATATAAAAAAATAGACAAATATTCTTAACAAAAAGAAGCAAGTGGAAGGTCCAAGGTTCCTGGTCAAGTGCTCTAGCCCGTTAGTTTTCTCGCAGAAAAATTGATTAATAAATGTAACGGTAATTATGCATAAAAGGGGCCTCCTCTCCGATTTGCTTGATTTTTAAATATGTTGTTGGGGATGTCTTCCCGAGTCATTTCATATATATATAAAAGGGCCGGACTCAAATAGTTTCGGAGATACAGGCTGAGAAAGGATACAAATAATAAATATGTATATCGTAATTCTTCAGTATAGCTGCTCCACCTCCAAAATCAATAAAATTAATCTCATTCGATGCGTTTTTCAACGAGAAACAACTTATTCCTCGGTCAAAGTCGTAGCTCTGTCTCGCAAAGCGAGATATTAATTGTTAAAGTTGACAACTTTTAGGGTTAGAAAATCTGTCATGCAGAAAGTACTGTCTCCACGCATGTATTTCCGCCGTTGTACTGTTCCACATGGTTTTGCAACTTTCCACGTGAAGCAAGATCCACTCCACACCTCTGACATAGGGTGGGTAGGGTTATTTTTAACGAGGTAAAGCCCCCCCGAAGGGGGGGCGGAACATACTGTCTCCACGCATACATTTTTCTACCTACATATAAGTCACTCCCCTCCACCAAATGTAGATTGAAAAATGTATGCGTTAAGACAGTGTGTTCCGCCCCCCCTTCGGGGGGGCCCCACTTCGTTAAAAATAA
>NW_011955089.1:0-1112 GCF_000949405.1 Vollenhovia emeryi | reverse complement strand
CAGCGGTTCTCCATGCAAACCTTAGGCGACTACAGCGATTTATACAGTGCCTACGAAAAGTTCCGGGTCACCTAAATAATTTTTGAATGGTTTGAAATGTAGGATTGAAATTTATAGGGATACAATGGAATCACAAAGTCTATTATTTAACCACAAAAACACCCACCTCCACACCCCCGGGGGACGGGGGGAGGAGAGAGCCAAAAAACCTTAAATGGCATGTGGGGTTGAGTGAGGACTCGTTCGAAAGGGCTTTCCGAGACGAAAACAACGCGGGGTCGCCGAGGTCTCTACGATTTTTTTTCGCAGAGTTATGATCATTTGAACATTTTTATTGAGATTTTGCGATAGCCAAGGCCCACGGCGACAACAAAAGAAAGATAAGGCTTCACGTGGGCACGCGCGTTCCTGTGTGTGTGCGTGTGCGTGTGCGTGCACCAGGCACGTACATAGGCCGACAGTGTCGACAGCCAACCCCACCACGCGTTATTCCCACCACGCGCTATTTAATAATAATAAAAAATAATAATAATAAAATAATTAATAATAATAAAAAAATTTTTTTAAATAAAATAATTAATGTTTTTATTCCTTGACATAACACCAGTGTTCCCATCCCGGTCGTGCCTTAGTTGGCCGGACACGCTAGCGGTCTTGCCTTGGTTGGCCGGACACGCACGCACACACACACACAGGAACGCGCGTGCCCGCGTGAAGCCTTATCTTTCTTCTGTTGTCGCCGTGGGCCTTGGCTATCGCAAAATCTCAATAAAAATGTTCAAATGATCATAACTCTGCGAAAAAAAATCGTAGAGACCTCGGCGACCCCGCGTTGTTTTCGTCTCGGAAAGCCCTTTCGAACGAGTCCTCACTCAACCCCACATGCCATTTAAGGTTTTTTGGCTCCCTCCTCCCCCCCGTCCCCCGGGGGTGTGGAGGTGGGTGTTTTTGTGGTTAAATAATAGACTTTGTAATCCCATTGTATCCCTATAAATTTCAAGCCTACATTTCACACCATTCAAAAATTATTTAGGTGGCCCGGAACTTTTCGTAGACACTGTATATGAAGATAGATGTCTTGTTATTGGCCGACATTTTTGAAAATTTTCGCG
>NW_011955088.1:0-1112 GCF_000949405.1 Vollenhovia emeryi | reverse complement strand
ATAGGGCTGATCGACTCGCGGCCCGAATAAGGGAGGCCCTACAGGGCGAAGAGGGCGTGCGAGTCGACCGGCCCATAAAAACAGGTGAAGTCCGGATAAGGGGACTAGAGCCCTCTATCAGGGCGGAAGAGGTGGTGGCCGCCGTCTCGACGGGGGCCCAGTGCGATCCCCTGTGCATCCAGCACAGGGGGATACAGCAGGCCGACAGGGGAGCGGGGAGCATGTGGCTCCGCCTCCCCCTGGCGGCGGCGAAGAAGGTGGCCCAGGTGGGCCACCTAATGGTGGGGTGGTCCCGCGCGAAGGTGGACCTCCTCGAGGTGCGCCCGATGAGGTGCTTTAAGTGCCTCGAGGGGGGACACACGCGCGGGAACTGCCCCAGCAAAGCAGACAGGTCGGGGAGGTGTTACCGGTGCGCTGGCACCGGGCACACCTCCCGGGACTGCCGGGCTCCCCAAAAATGCCCACTCTGTGTGGACTTGGGGAGGCCGGCGGGACATACACTGGGAGCCAAGCAGTGCTCCCAGAGAAAAGTAAAGGGGGGGACACCTGGCCCGCGGCAGGCGCCGCGGACGACGGGGGCCTCCCAGGAGGCCGGTCTATCGAGGCCGGCAGAAGAGATGGAGGTGGAGGTAGCGGGGAGAAGCGCGCAAGAGGAGGAAAAGCCCCCCCTCACGCAGCGCCCCCCCCCGCCCTAAGAAGAAGGGGCAAACGGTGGCCTCCGGGGTGACGGACCCCACGAAGGCCATGGAGGTCGATCCATTCCCCCAGGCGGAGGGGGATACGACCCAGTAATGCCGGGACCCCCTACGCCTGGGCTAAGGGGATATGGCCTAACACAGGCCAATGTGAACCGCTCTCCCGGGGCGCAAGACCTGCTGATGCAGGACATCCGGGAGAGCGGTCACAGCTTAGCAGTGATCTCCGAGCCCGGCCGCGTCCCCCAGGACCACCCTGGGTGGCTGGGGGCGCGGCTGGAGCGAACAGCGGCGATTTGCTGGCGGTCGTGGCGGGGGTCTCCCACCACGACCGCATTAGAGCGCGGCGACAGGCACGTCGCCGTGCGCTGGGGGCCCATCGTGGTCGTGGGGGTGTATCTCCGCCCCGACAAGAGA
>NW_011955087.1:0-1111 GCF_000949405.1 Vollenhovia emeryi | reverse complement strand
AACATAGATTTCGTATACGGTATTCATGTCGACAAGGATGGAATGAGGCTCGGCAGTAAACGGTTCGATGTAGACAGCAACGATAATATAATTCTCGACGGTGTGCGATACAAAGGTACGCCTGGTCTTTACGAGCTGATTTTCAAGAGACTTCCCGACGATGAAGTGTACACAAAGGATGATCTAAACAAGTACAAGAGCATACTTTTGGCGACGAATGCGCACAGGCGCAATTACAGCGCGCAAGGTCAGAAAATTGGTACCAGAGGGCA
This sequence comes from Vollenhovia emeryi, assembly GCF_000949405.1. NCBI lineage: Eukaryota > Metazoa > Arthropoda > Insecta > Hymenoptera > Formicidae > Vollenhovia > Vollenhovia emeryi. Next base: position 839 of record NW_011955087.1, on the reverse strand, counting down.
CAAGTACAACCACATAATCGCACCGTTAATGCTGGACGGAGGAATGAAGACTCGGTCCAGGGCAAAATCTGGAAAAGGATTACCTCACTCTATGGCACTAAACGACAATGCGATCGATTACGTGCACTGGGACGATCCCAATGAGCTTGTGGATCGCCTACGATTGCTCGATGCTTCGCGCCGAGCCGGCCACAACGCTCACGACAACGAGATGCTATCGATTATCGAGGAACTTCGCGAAGCTGGTTTTATTATAAATTAACTCACGTATCATTGAAATGAATCAGTCGATTGGTGTCGCTCGCGTTGATAAAATGCCTATCGACAACTTTGGACTATCCGAAGGGAGAAGAGATACAACCGATAACATTTCATACAATCGCTGGAGCGGATTGATGAGAAGTTACGTGCATCATAACGCTCTCTGTCGCGCTGCTACGGATTTCGATGCAAGATCATGCAAGATTCGTCGTGTAGCGCAACCTGAGGCTGATACCGACGCTGTAAACAAACTGTACGTGGAACAGTGCGTTGTAACGTTGAGGAAAGAGTCTGATGAGAAGCTGATTGCGTTGGAGAAGAACCTGCATGCTTTACAGATCGCTGTAAACGAGCTCTGGCATGCAAATATCACTAGATTAGAAACGGTTAACGCGCAGCTATCGGATAACAATGAACTACAAAAACGGATATGAATGGCTATTGGATGACGACTGCAATCAGAAATAAACGGGTAGGGGACACAGGTCTATATTTCTGAAACAGGTCTGTATTTCAGAAACAGGTCTGTATTTCGGAAACAGGTCTGTAATTTGGGAACAGGTCTATAAATCGGAAAA
>NW_011955086.1:0-1111 GCF_000949405.1 Vollenhovia emeryi | reverse complement strand
TGTTAAACCAGCAAAAATTTGTGAGGCCTTAGAATATTTACAACAGACGCCTTTGTATCGAAAAATGAATGTAAATGTTGACGAGGATTTTTTTAAAAAATATAACAAGAACTTTAATGCGGAATTAGAATTTATTGTTGATAAAAATGATAAATACGATATTTCAAGAAATATTAAAAATACGTGTAATGCAGATAATTATGACAATAAGTCGGATACAGACGAGTCTGAATATTTCGAAGAAAATGATGAGGTTTTGATTGTCGATAGGAACAAAGAACTTTCTGAAAATATTCAAGTAATTGCTCCTGGACAAAACAAATACCCAATCCCTTGGCACCTAACCGAAAATATTGATGAATTATGTTTTCCAAGAATTTTTGGAGGAGACATTCTAGATAGGAGAAATAACTTAAGTTATTCACAACGAATTAAATTTGAGGCAAGACACAGAGACAGAAGATCTTGTCAACCTACAAGAATTTTATTTATGGCTAAACAAAAATTAGAAAAGTCAGTAATGACAAATATAAATATTTGCCTAAGGAGAGTCAAGAAAAACAACAATCTTACGGTTAAAAATATTAATGATCCCAAATTTTTAAATGATACAATTCGTTATAATGATGGATACAAATTCTTAAAACAAATACGTTCGTCACCATCTTATTGGGAAAGCAAAAAGAAACATTTACTTGGTATGATTAGACAATGTGGTATTCCCACATTGTTCATTACACTTTCCGCGTATGAACATAAAAACTCGGATTTGTTAAAAATTTTATACAAATTACGAGAAAATAAAAACATCAGCACGTACAAGGCAATACACTTGGACATGGCAGAGAAAACGAAACTGATTAGAGACGATCCTGTTACGTGTGTAAGATATATAGAGGAAAGATTCAATTCAATTATGTCTATACTACAAAATGAATATGGCCCATTTGGACCAAACTATGTAGTTGACTATTTTCAGAGGCGAGAATTTCAAGCAAGAGGTAGTGTTCATACACATAATCTTTTATATTGCAAAAATGCACCTATTTACAACGACGAAAATGAAGACGCAAATAAAGTTTTAATAGAATGGATAGATAAGCACATTACA
>NW_011955085.1:0-1111 GCF_000949405.1 Vollenhovia emeryi | reverse complement strand
ATGTCCACGTATCCTAGGTCGCCGATGACAACGTCCAGACAGTGCGCTCCGTAGTTTTCGGTGTCTAGGTGTATTAATACCTTGAACAGGATGTTTCACGTATCCCAGGTCGCCGATTACGACGTCCAGACAGTGCGCTCCGTAGTTTTCGGTGTCTAGGTGTGTTAATACCTTGAACTCGATGTCCACGTATCCCAGGTCGCCGATGACGACGTCTAGACAGTGCGCTCCGTAGTTTTCGGTGTCTAGGTGTATTAATACCTTGAACTCGATGTCCACGTATCCCAGGTCGCCGATGACGACGTCCAGACAGTGCGCTCCGCAGTTTTCGGTGTCTAGGTGTATTAATACCTTGTACTCGATGTCCACGTATTCCAGGTTGCCGATGACGACGTCCAAACAGTGCGCTCCGTAGTTTTCGGTGTCTAGGTGTATTAATACCTTGAACTCGATGTGTGGACATCGAATTCAAAAATAAAATTAAAAATAAAATCGTCGATTATTCCCTGGCGTTTAATATCACACAATCGGTCATTTCGAGGTTCTCTCTCGTAATAAAATAATAATTGTGCACAATTATATTCTGATAAATAAACAGTACGAGATATTTAACACTTCAAAAGGGGTGATATCACCTAAAAAACTTACCTTTTTAAAAAAGGTAAAAAAAGCACCAAGTATAAGCTCCAACGACCGAATATATTTTGTTACTCTATCTTTTTTGCATCTCTACAAAAATATCTTCACTACAAAACTATCTTCTCTATAAAAGTAATGATATCATCAAATGGCACCAACTAAACTAAATAGTTTTAAACGTGGTGGGGCGATGATTGAAGTGGGGACATGCCCGCCGGCTGGGCGCCCGCGAACGCCCGTTGCCCGCGGTTTAGACAATCCAAAAATACCTTTTCAAAAATATTGTCTCTACAAAAATCTTCTCTACAAAAGTATCTTCTCTACAAAACTATCTTCTCCACAAAAGTAATGATATCATCAACAAATTACGCCAAATATAACAATGGATATTTATATATGTATAACGCATATCTTTCTTCTACCGTAACCATTCTGTAAATACATCTCATTCGGTCAATAACGTCAGCACCGA
>NW_011955084.1:0-1111 GCF_000949405.1 Vollenhovia emeryi | reverse complement strand
TTGAAATGTGGCTATTTAACACTTAATTGATGGTCATTTCGGACCGTCATCGTACATGGTTGAGTGTATTTTTTCGTAACGGTCATACAATTCTGAAATTCAAATCACATGTCCTGTTTCAAACTTTTCTGTTTATTCGATGGTTATTCAATCGTTAATAAAAGTTTTTTCTGTTCATGCAGTTGCTAATAAAATTTTGTTTTTTCAAATATAATTGGTTTTTTATCATATCGTGATTGAGTATCAGAGTTTGTATAATTGATCAATTTCATATATGAAATTATTTTTTATTAACGTTTGTGATCTTTAAGTGCAATATATTTGTACCGAATAAAATTAAGGTTGTTAATCTTAATAAATGGCTGTAATTCAGAAGATACAAAGTATATGTTTATATAAAAATGTATCGAAAAAGAATGTTATGCAAAAGATATATATTGTATAGAGGAAAATCCCCTATTATGAGATAGAAAGCCTAATATGGGATAGCGAGGTTTTTGCTAAACTATGCCTCATTCGAACATATTATGAGTTCTTGCAACATAATGTCTCATAGTAGGATCCTATCTCATAATAGGGGATTCTCCTCTACGTATATACTATATGTATATAAAATAAAATATAATTTTATATTTTCTGATATAAAATAGAGTATTTGTTTCAACTTTCTGCAACCCATGCAAATAACATAATTCTCAGGAAATATTTCTTTTGCACATACTAATTTGTCAGAAAAGGTCTTTGAATTAATTCTAAGCGAAAGCAACCCTTGCTTTTGCTTAGAATTAATTCAAAGACTTTTTCTGCGATTAGTATGTGCAAAAGGCAATTTATAGGTTAATGGTACTGTGAGGTAACAGTTAAATTGCACCAATGTAACAACGTAACAATTTATGTAACTGTTATATCAATGTGATATAGTTGTTACATTACTGAAGTGCAGTTATGTAACATTTAAGTTGCATGTTATATTGATGAGATATAAATATAACTTTCTATGAGTGGGAAATTACAACTAACATGGAGGTTGCATGTAACGTACAGATTATATTGCGCGTTACATTCCGTTATATTGTCACAACATATAAGTTATATATCTGCGTTTGCTGGG
>NW_011955083.1:0-1111 GCF_000949405.1 Vollenhovia emeryi | reverse complement strand
AGTCTTACAAACTTAGTTTCAGTGATGTCATATTGTTCTTTAATTTAGCCGGAATAGCAAGCTGCTTTCGATCATCTGTACACGTGCCATTTAATTTGTGTATTACACAAATCTTTCCACGAAACAGACAGTTTTAAGTGCAAAAGGTGCGAAAGTGCAGAATCACTCCAGCATCCCCTTAAGTGTCAGACTGTCACCGCGCGAGCCGGGTTCGATTCCCGGCGAGCCGTCTTTTTTTTCTCGATATTATTTTATTATGTAGAAGGTGGAGGGGGGATTAGTCATGCGGCTCACACGTACATGACCTAACTTCAGTTGCTCTGGGCGGGGCGCGGAGCGCGGGGTGTATGAAGGTCTGTGTGGGGGCTCCCCTCCCGGCAGACCGTGTACCCCGCGCTCCGCGCCCCGCCCAGAGCACCGTGGGTTAGAAGTAACCTAGGTATTCTACTCATATTATTTATTGATAAGCTAGAGTAAGTGTTACGAGATAAAATTTTACTTTGTACGCAGAATATATGGTAAATATATCGATGAGGGGAGCCCGCCCCGATGACCTTGACCTTGACATATGTTGTCAAGGTCGCCCTCCTGAGTGACCTTGAAGAGGTTTTAGCCGTCGCTCGTAGTTCGTTAAAAAGATATTTAAAAAACAATGTCGACCACTTCTATGTAATTTTCAGACACAAGTATTAAAAATTTTGAAAAATGTTTTAAACAAAAGTTGTTGATCACTTTAAAATATACATTTTATGTTCTATTAATTTTTACTGTACAAGTAATAGTTTTCGAGAAAAATGATGGTTTCTAAATTTTATATCTTTCCTCCTATCTAAGCATGTACCTTACAGTACATATACTATTTCACATGGGTTTGCAACTTTCCACGTGAAGTTGCTCGTGTCTTTAGCACGGCGCGGCGGCGCGCTGCGCGCGTCCCACCCCCCTCCCTTATAGCCCCCCGCCCCACCCCTCCTTCCCCCCATCGCCCCACCCCCACCTCCACCCCCTTTCCACCTGCTTCCTCTATAATACACACATAAAAATTATACACACAAAACGGTTAAGCATTTAATTAATTTCGTGAATGGTGAATCGCTATGGTAGAGTAGAT
>NW_011955082.1:0-1111 GCF_000949405.1 Vollenhovia emeryi | reverse complement strand
GTCTGATGCAAAAGCAGCCACTTTGAAAATAGTGGCAGATTGGGTTAAACTAAGGAGAAATATCATGTACCTCGGACAAAGTAACAATAGTTATCGAGTAGTAAATTGACACGTTTGAGCGAATGCGGCTGCAGGAGCCGGTACGCCGGACTCGGAAGGCATTTAAAAAAATCGATCGATGAGCGGGAGGTGGAGCGACGCGCGAGATACACCATGGTGGGAAAAAACCTAGGCGCGGCGGGGAGCGCGGCGCCGGCGGCGAGCGCGGCAGCGAGCGCGAGCGACGAGCGACCCGAAACATAAACATAGTATCTCGCGCGTCGCTCCACCTCCCGCTCATCGAATTTTTGCATGCAAACGATTTTTTTAAATGCCTTCCGAGTCCGGCCTACCGTCTCCTGCATCCTCATTCGCTCAAATGTGTAAATTTACTACTCGATAACTATTGTTACTTTGTACCGCGGTACATGATATTTCTCCCTAGTTTAACCCAATCTAACACTATTTTCAAAGTGGCTACTTTTGCATCAGACACCCTGTATATATATAAGGGTCGGACTCAAATAGTTTCGGAGATACAGGCTGAAAAAGGTTACAAATAATAATATATAGGTTTGTAATATTTCACGTATACCGAGATCCACCCCCACCCATCCTTGCATGCGGAGAGGTGCGGTAGTCCCTGTTTGTTTACGTTTCGGAGATACAGGCTGAAAAAGGATACAAATAATAATATATAGGTTTGTAACATTCCAGGCATAACGAGAGCCACCCCCACCCATCCCTGCATGCGGAGAGGTGCGGTAGTCCCCGTTTGTTTACGTTTGAAAGTTTTCATATATTTCCGCCAAAGAATATTTATCATTCACTTAGAGATCGTCACAGCGTATAGAAGTGTTTCGGAACGTGAACAATAATGAAGCGAGATCCACTCCACACCTCTGACATAGGGTGGGTAGGGTTATTTTTAACGAGATGAAGCCCCCCCGAAGGGGGGGCGGAACATACTGTCTCCACGCATACATTTTTCTACCTACATATAAGTCACTCCTCTCCACCAAATGTAGATGGAAAAATGTATGCGTGAAGACAGTGTGTTCCGCCCCCCTTC
>NW_011955081.1:0-1111 GCF_000949405.1 Vollenhovia emeryi | reverse complement strand
CTTTCTCGTTGTGCATCACTGTGCATCATCACGGCTTTATCTCTCTCTTCTTCATCTCTTTGCGAAGCGAGTCTCGTCCCTCACAATGGTCCCTCATGATCCCTCACAATGTCACTTTCGTCAGTTTTCACGATGCGCGTTCTTACGATACGAATCCGGTCCTCACGATGAATTATCGTTTAAGTGTCATATGTTTGTTCGCTTTGTCGTACAAACATTAAATGTGTGTGCGATTGCTTTGTCGATCGTCACTGCACGCACTTTCCATTTATAGGTGCTTGTGCAGCTATAAATGGATATCAAGCATTTCACGTAGTGAAGATGTCTTTCTTAATACTCAGAGGCTTTGTTGATAGAGTATTTCCATCGAGCGAAGTGTTTATAGTTCATGATATCGGATTGTGCGTGTTAATAATAGCAGTTGTTCCATCAGTGTTATGAGTAAGAATAGATGTAATAAGGTGAATAAGAATAAAGGTGAATCTAATGTTAAATGATGAAAGGTTATCACGAAAGGTTGAATTAGTATGGACAGTAATCCCAGTCCTCATGTTAATGATTTTAGCAAGAAGTTCGGTTTCTTCGTTATATCAAATAGATAATGTTGTGAGGGAATGTACGATTAAATTAATAGGCAATCAGTGATATTGAAGGTGAGAATATGATTTCAAGTACGATTCTTTTGAAGGAAATTCCTATGTAAGAAATGATGATTTTAATGGATGTTTTTATGCTCTAGATGTCGATAATCGTTTAGTTGTCCCGATAAGAAAATATGTGGAATTAATCGTTTCAAGAAGTGATGTTCTTCATTCGTTTGCTCTTCCCTCTCTCGGAATTAAATTGGATGCTGTTCCTGGTCGAATTATATCAATCATGTTGTGCGTCGATCTTCCTTCTGTTCTTTACGGTCAATGTTCTGAAATGTGTGGTACAGGTCATGCTTTAATGCCTCTTTGTGTTGAATCGATCCCAATAGCACGATAACCCTTTCTCACGATCCTTTAACGATTTCCTCCTCCTTCGTCTTTCATCCTTTCCCTCTCCTTCCTTTCTTCGTGTTCCTTCATGCTTTTCATGGCCTTTTCGCGTGTCTTTCGTGTCTTTCGTG
>NW_011955080.1:0-1111 GCF_000949405.1 Vollenhovia emeryi | reverse complement strand
CCCATATTTAACCCTTTCGCTGTTAACGTGTCCCAAAATATATTTCTACACAGGTAGGCACGCAGTCTTTCGCGCAGCTGAAAATGTGCAGATAAACGATTTCGGAGTCGCGCTAATTCGAAGTGAGGACATTGAACGATTTCGATTTTTGCCCCGACAAATGCAGGCTCTGGTGCTGCAAGAATTAACGCTTCGCGAAGTCATTTTAACGCGTTCGATACATTAATCGAAGAGACATCGGTAACTCTAGCCGCGCTCCTTCGTGTACTATTCATTCGCTTGCCCGTTGCGTTCGTAACTATTGTGAATAAAACTCGTCTCGGCTTTAATGACTATCTCATTGTGATGTTGTTTGTTTTTGCGCATTAGCCATATAATCTCCCGGTATTACACGTAAAACCTTAGTAACCACACAGCAGCACTAACGTGGGATGACTGCTAATTAACATTAATATCGTTTTACCGTGTAATAACGGGAGATTATATAGCCGGAGCGCAAAGGCGAAGTTCGATACTCGTCATTAGTAGCTGATATAAACCCGCGGAATAGTAACAAAAAAGTAAGCTCCGGCGGGGGGGAAAAAAGCGGCAGGCGTTCTAACGATCGATCGGGCCACGTCGTTATCGCGGGATATTTTCAATCCCTGATGCCGAGAGCGCGGTCTTTTTTAGCAACGATAAAGTTAATAGCCGCGAATGAGCGCCTTCGAGCGGTGGCCAGGTGCCACCGATACCTGGCCAAAAAGATCGCGTCATCGTTCACGCCGGTAAACACGCCGCGCACGTATCGACCCGCTGATAAACGACGCGTATTAAGACGAGATAAGCCGCAAACCCGTTTTGTTCTCGTTGTCTGCGGCACAGAATCGGCGCGGGGTGCCAGCTGGGAAAATAAGAGATACGCGTCGGACGTGCGGGTTACGGTCGACGAACCGGTGGATGCGCAACCTCGTCGTCGTCGTCGTCGTCACGATCTTCATCGTTATGCCCGATCGCGGCGCGGATTCATCGATGCACATAGAATATTTTGCGAGTTTCTTCATCCTCGGAAGCGTATTTTTTTCACGAGTCGTTGCCGGCGGGCGTACGATCCAGCTGTTTGAACTCGATA
>NW_011955079.1:0-1111 GCF_000949405.1 Vollenhovia emeryi | reverse complement strand
TCTATTGGTTCGACGTGGCCGTGTCGGGTCAGTGTCTATGAGCCGGGAGCTAATAACTGCAGAGAAGAAGAAGGGTTGCCTCTCTCCGGTGGGTCGCGTTCCGTGATCGAGTCTCCTCGCACCGACGATAGGCGGAAGTGCGACTGTAGAGTTGTGTAGAGTGTAGACCCGGGAGCACGTAGGTGGATTGCTCTCGTATCCCCCGGGAAGCTCGCCGCCGCCGTCGCCACAGCCGCGGTCGCCGCGGTCGCCGCTGCCGCTGTCGCTGCTGCTGGAGAAGATGGCTCTGGCAGCCAGTAATCGCGTCCCTTCGCTCGCCGTCACCGTCGCCGTCGCGTGCACCTAACCTAGTGTCGTGCGCTTTACTGTGTACCCAGGTAGCCAGCTGACGAAGTTACGTCAGCTGGCCACCTCGGTATAGATGTATACGTAGATAAGAAAAAGGATTAATTTCCAAGGTACAACTAATTGACACGGTTGGGACATAACTCGTTACTTGTAATGAAATTACAGTTACAGTTACTTTTTTGTAACTTTAACTTAACTTTGTTACTTTTTCTTCATTTTTAACTGTAACTTAACTGAGTTCCTTAACTTTCCCAACTCTGCCAATTGAGCATATTGTAAAACAATCAAATCTTTTAACTGTTTTATTTTGAATTTTTGTAATTTCAATCTCTAAATGTGTTTAAAATAAATATGTTAATTATAAAATAAATGTGTTTAAAATAAATAATTTTCTTACTCGATTGCAATAGTTTTCCACGTACATCACCCATGAGGTACTATTGATGATGCGTTTTTTTTTAAGTGGTATCCCCAGAAGGCCTAGTCCACTGAAGAATAAATTAGATGAATAATTGACAAAAAGAGATAGATCTGAATATTGTTTGAAGACCTATATTCGTTTTTGTTTTCCAACAACTTTTACGTTTGTGATTAAAAAAATTTCAAAAGTAAATCATGCATCAACGTATCACCCCGAACAACCTACTATCAAATTCCCGCGTTGTTGATACTGTGGTTGAACTGTGTATAAAGTTCAATTAAATCTGAAGCCAAAAGATTACAAGAAGAGCCACAGCAGACCAACGCAATAGCGTAGTATATT
>NW_011955078.1:0-1111 GCF_000949405.1 Vollenhovia emeryi | reverse complement strand
CACTTCAAATGGTTTCGCGGTTGTGTCTTCCAGAAGCCAAAATTTCGCGATTTGTTCCGTCAATTCTGTTAATTGGCCTGAGACAATTCCCCTTCCGTCGGGGGACGTTGCCCCGCCGACGGCCCATCCGAGCTGAGTCTTTTGTAAAAATAAATCACAATTATCTCGAGAAAGATTAATTTGTCCGATTGATAATAAGGACAGAGTGGCCCCGGATCCGATGATTATATCGACCGATCGAGGTAAATGAAACTGTGGGTCTGCTAGCCTTAAATTCGGCGGTATATTAATTGTTTCGCGTGGAAACGTCGCATTCGGAACTCTTTCTGCGATTTTTGGAACTATCAAAAACGAAAGTTTTTTCTGGAAATCATTGTGAATCGAGTGAAAGGAAAATTCAATCGCGCCGTTCGATGTGGTGTTCATGTCGTCAATCGCGCCGACTGGAATACGACACGGACGTACCGGTAGCCTTATACTTCGGGCAAACTCCTCCGTTACAAAATGTGCTGTTGCGCAGGTATCTAATAAGGCACGACACTGTATGAAATTTCCGGACGCATTCTTGACACGAACTACTGCGCTCATCATTAATTGCGATTGGGGATCTTGGGATATCGCGTTTAGAATGCGAGCCGATTTTAGTCAATCTGATTTAAACGACGCGGCCCCCGATTGGTCCGAAGAATTTGTAGCTTCGGTCTTTGAAGTATCTTGTTTCGAGGAAGATGTTTTAACTAGCGTATTGTGCAAAAGTGTGTTATGGAATTTACTGCAGATTTTACATAGTGACCGGTCGCAACGACCACTGTGTGAACGAAGGCAATTTTTGCAAATCCTGGTCCTTCTTACGAAGTCCCACCTACGCGGCACCGACAATCTCAGAAATTCGGGACATCTATACAACCCGTGTTTCTCTTTCTTGCACAGTGAGCAATTGAAGGAAGCACTCGTAACCAAAGCGCGCGCGCCGGATTCGTCTTTACGCGCCTTAAACGAATACGATCCCCTACTCGAAAGTGACCGCTTGTTGCAATTATCGGATTTGGAACGCGACGCGTCTTCCTCGAGCGTAAAGATGCGGAACGCTGTTTCCGAAATGAATTTATAC
>NW_011955077.1:0-1111 GCF_000949405.1 Vollenhovia emeryi | reverse complement strand
ATTAATTGTAATGCACGAACACAAAAAACAATTACACACCGGATTAGCGGGTACACTAGCAGCGGTTAGAACACGTTTTTGGCCTTTAAACGGTCGAGGTACCGTTAGAAGGGTGATATTCCAATGCATGACTTGTTTTCGAACAAAGCCTCGGAATGTAAGTTATCAAATGGGAGATTTACCAGGCTCGCGTTTGAGGGCCGATAAGCCTTTCGCAAGGGTCGGTATAGATTTTGCCGGCCCATTATTTATCAAAGATGGTAAACTCAGGAATAGAAAAATCGTTAAGGTTTATTTATGCGTGTACGTATGTTTTTCGTCCAAGGCTGTCCACTTGGAATTGGTAGGTGATCTTACCAGCGAGTCATTCTTAAACGCGTTAAAGCGATTCGTGTCAAGACGCGGCTTATGCGAACACATTTATTGTGATAATGGAACTAACTTCGTTGGGGCAAAGAATGAGCTCAGCGAAATCTCCAAATGGTTAGGTGGCATACCAAAGGACAGTAAATTTGCGAATTTTTTGTCGCAGTCCCTTATTACTTGGCATTTTATTCCCCCGCGGGCTCCTAATTTTGGGGGCCTTTGGGAGGCGGCAGTGAAGAGTGCAAAATGTCACATTCGTAGGATCACGAGTAATGCGCATTTAACGTTTGAGGAACTGTACACTGTGATTACGCAAGTCGAGGCAGTTATGAATTCCAGACCATTGGTCCCGATGTCAGATGATCCTAATGATCTTGAGATTTTAACGCCGGGGCATTTATTAATTAACAAATCACTCACGGCAGTGCCGCAGGTAGCACTAAGCGAATTACCGACCAATCGACTGAATCAATACCAACGTCTCCAGCAACTCGTTCAGCATTTTTGGTCTAGATGGACCAACGAATATTTGTCGTACTTGCAACAAAGGTCTAAGTGGAAGACTAACGGTCCCATCGAAATTAAGATAGGTATGATGGTGCTGGTAAAGGAGGAAAACACGCCACCTCTTAATTGGAAGTTTGGTCGCGTAACGGAGTTGTATCCTGGAGTCGATGGTGTAATTCGCGTAGTCGGTTTGAAGACAGCCACGGGATTGATAAAACGATCGTTGGGAAAAATCTGC
>NW_011955076.1:0-1111 GCF_000949405.1 Vollenhovia emeryi | reverse complement strand
GCGGTACAAATGGTCCCTAATCGAATCTATGAGCAGCGATTGATTCTGGCTCGTAGAAAAGGGCACTTTACTCTTGATGCTATCAGGGTCGGGGGTAGTTTTTGAACGAACGACGGGGGTACAAAATCCACAACTTTATATTTTCGCGGTACGAATGATCCCTAATCGAATCTATGAGCAGCGATTGATTCTTCTCGTAGAAAAGGGCATTTTGCTCTTGAAGCTATCACCCAATTGGCGAGTGTCGCAGAATATTCCTTGAGAATGCCACTGGTGTGACAGTAGAGATGTACACAACAAACGTTTATGGAGTATTCCATAGACATTTCTTTCGAAATGTATTTTATTAAATTATTCCCGGAGTGTTCTTTAGATATTCCTAAAGAAATGTTCCATGAACATGCCAGCGAGAATGTTCACTGAATGTTATTTGTAAAAGGCTCATAGATTAATGGAATATTACACTTGACATGGAATTATTCAATGCTAAGTGCGATATTCCATTAATGTTTCTGATATATTCTTATATGTATATTCTACGAACCTTTTACAAATAACATTCGGTGAACATTCTCGCTAACATATTCATGGAATATTTTTTCAAGAATATCTAAGAAACATTCTGAGTATAATTTAATAAAATACATTCTGAAAGGAATATTTATGAAACACTCCATAAACGTTTGCTTCGTATATCTCCACTGTCACATCAGTGACATTCTCAAGGAATATTCTACAGTACAATACAGCAAAAGTTTGTATGCTTATATAGTTTATATGTAACACAAAAAGATACAATTAAAAAGTTTTTATACTATTAAGTATTAGTAAAAGTACTATACATATATACAGGATGTATCTGAATGGTCTGTACTTATATAAACTTGCAACTTTTCCGTAAGAACAAAATTTGCGCATACGTTTCTCTTTCGAATGAATTAAAAAATCAAGCTACTGTTATGTCCGTGGCAAAACCGAGGTGTAAATAAACACAGTTTGTAACTCCTATGCGATTTGACGTGAAAATTTCTCCAACCGTTGCAGGAAAATTTCGAACTGTCGTAACTCCAGAAGGAAGCGTTTCCGACCGTATGTTCATGGGACATTTCTG
>NW_011955075.1:0-1110 GCF_000949405.1 Vollenhovia emeryi | reverse complement strand
GTATTATAGCCTCGACATTTTCGTATTAGGATTTTCGTCTTACTTTTTGCTCAGAAATACGCTATTAAAATTTCGGTCACGAGTTGCGGTACACCCTGTATATATTATCCGTTTCCAGTGCGCATTATTTTCCGTATTCCGATCTAATACCGTCCTTTCCGTGCCGTACTGTAAAATCCAGATTGTTGTGTATTTCCTGTACACCTTTATTACAACTCCGGATAATTCTAATCGGATTCCGGTATTCTTAAATTCGAACGGCGATTTGTACTCCTGATTAATCCGACCGGCCACATTATCTTTTGTACTCCGTATTCCGATCCGGCCGCGTACTCCTGTACCGTAGTATAATCCGTCTAAACATATCCTGTTTTCTTTGTATTTAATCACAGGGCGGACTCATTGTAATACTAATCCATTCCTTTCCTTTTATATTTTGATCACAGGGCGGACCCATTGTAATTACCTCGATTCCGTGTATCAATCCTTGAATAAAACACGCTCCTATCGTTCTCTGCCTTTAAAACACCTGTCCGATTTATTTCCGATCCTCCCAAGCGATTACCTCACTGCCAGTAAGTACGATCTTTTCCTCCTTTCCTCTCGACGGCCCTGGAGCTGAGCATATTCGGCAAATCAGAGGAACGGAGGACTTATCTAAACCGACACACAGCACGTCAAAACCGACCGAAAGAACGCCAACTCTTCCAACCGTTAGTCGGAACCGCGCGTCCGACTAAGTTCCGCATTTATTCGCGTAATAAGTGATACCCGCTGGAGTCCTGTCCGGAATTCAGTACCGGGGAAGAGTGGCGCTTCGTTACAAACTTATGCCGAACAGAAACACTGAAATTCCAGTGTTGAACTTTACTGGTTCTAACATAAGTTTACGGTTATTGTATGCATAAATTAGCTTTAAGTCTGTCTTTTGCTCTTGGTTTACTAAGTTTCGTTTTATATAGCGCTAGAATTATTCGATTTAACAATAATAGAGGATATTACAAGACTTTTCAGAATCAACTTAAAACGGAATTATTTTATTTTCTCTAAAAAACAATAGAAATGTAAGAAATAACCAAACAATTGCGATCATTCTGAAAAGTTCTGTAA
>NW_011955074.1:0-1110 GCF_000949405.1 Vollenhovia emeryi | reverse complement strand
CTTGCATTATCAAGATTTCTATATACTCACTAACATTATTTCAATATTGCTGTTGTAATGAACGCAACTGAAGCATTATAATGGAAAAAGCTATCCATGTAATGTATAAATAATCCAAGAACATATTCGTGCAATACAAAATGTTAAGTAAACAATTTATATAGTTAGTGCACGCATTTTCTTAAAATCATAATTTTACTAACCAGTTATCTATTGTATGTGATATGTCCGAGATAAACATTAATAATAATAATTAATAATAATTCAAAATCAAACTTTCTCATACCAAAAAAGATGAGCGTAATTAATACTTCTTTCATACCTTTCAAGCTCCATAGTAACCGTTGATCGACGGCGGTCTTGAAAATTCTGCAATTCCATTCCGCATCGTGTTGAGTTGAGAAGATTAGCTTTCGAAGCAATGATATAAGCGGGTAACGTCTGAACAGGAGCATTAAGTTCTGGTGTATGTGTAGAGAACCAATATAATACAATTATGTTTATGCAAGTAATCGACGCAATGTGTCGTTGCAACATAATGTATTATATCTACTTTTACTTCATCACTGATTGTAATAAACACTTGCACGAGTTCTGAAATCACTTTTGAGATGTGAAAAAATGAAGTTTATTCACGTAACGAATTTTTTTACTGCACGAATATCTTTTCTGTTGGTATAAGGAAGCGTTATTCTTGATAAATCTCAAGAGGTGTTACTAGAACAATAAAATAATACGTACTGAAGCAATACGAAAACAAATGCTGTAGCCTAGCAAATATCATTTGCGTAATTTTACATTTGCATATATTTGCATCTGAAACCCTGTTAATAAAAACAGTACCGATAATAAATCAATTTTTTGTAATATACTCATTCTGTTCCACTTCTAAAAAAGGCATGTAAACATTTTTTCTGCGATTAAAAATAAAAAATAAAAATAAAAAGTCATTTGGGATGGGACATTAAATTGGGATACCCTGTATAAAGTGATATATGTATACATATAATTTGACACACGCGCACATACACACGCACATGCAGAGTGTGAAATAAAGATCAGAAATTAGATAACGCTATCAGATATTCGTGCCATCTAGTAGCTAACAAT
>NW_011955073.1:0-1110 GCF_000949405.1 Vollenhovia emeryi | reverse complement strand
ATTTCGGAAGGGTCTATAAATGTTGAGAATATGCCTTCATCGTCATTTTTACCTCCAATTGCTTCTACACAGTCAAAAATTTCCGAAGACTCTATAAAAGTTGAGAATTCCTCTCCAGAATCATATTCTTCTCAAACCGATGTTTATCATAATTACGTTTGGGAAGAATACGATATAAAATCTGAAGGTTGCCCTTCACCTTTAGATGATAAATCTTCAGATGATAATTAAAGATTCGCTAACACTATAATATCAGTAAAATACGCCTCTTGGACCACTTTGTTAATCAATAAAGAATGTTTATAATGATATAATTTAACAATATGTATTGTATAGTTCTGTATACCATATTAAAGCTATGGTACAATATAGGCATCAAGAAATATTAAAAACAGCATTTTATATTATATACAAGAAATACATTAAGATGCGTTCCCATATAACCAGTGTGAGCACATGTTGCTTTCAAATATTGCTAACAAAAATGTTAGCATCATGCTGTGTACGTATCTATGTATATTGTGCTGTTGTTTGTTAGCATTTGATATCGGAAATAAAATATTTGTATAATTCAAACATTATTCTGGTACTAATAAGTGCCCATGAAACGCCAATTCTCGTACAATGTGCTTGAAAGGTGTATTTACATTCCCACTTATAATTAGTACACGTGTTTGTCCCGCATGAAATGCACATGTTAGGTAAATTGTGGCAGCATATTCCAAAAAAAAACTACCGTTGATCTATTATGTTGAAGTTTTTATGGATAAGCATGTATGTGTAAATATAAAGAATTATATAAAGTTATATGTCTTAAATATGCCCAAATGTGATATTCGCACCTTGTGAACGCAATTAATGTCGTTTTGAATAAATGGCAATAAAACGCGCATTAAAAGCATGTTATATTCTCGGTGGCGCTCCTTGGGTGCTAGCCAGGTGTAATAGATATAACATTTTTATATCTGCTAGAAAATTGAAAAGTATGTATGCTAACTCTTTGTTAACAGTAGGTCTGCTCGATGTGTTCTCGCTTTTGCTGTGCAATTATCTACGACAAAATGTTATAGTGTACTTAAATCACTGAAACATTGAATTCCTAGCAAAGAA
>NW_011955072.1:0-1110 GCF_000949405.1 Vollenhovia emeryi | reverse complement strand
TAAATATCTCGTACTGTTTATTTATCAGAATTCAGTTTACCCCGGTCTATCTGCCATCTACGGGACATACGGGTATTAGGACACACCCTGTATACAGGGTGAGTCACAACTTTTGTGACAACGCTCGTGAGAAGGTAGAACGGATCGAGATGAACAGAAAAGTCCTGTACCATTTGCAATTTTCGCAATACGAGAAATCGTCGACTTTGCCGTGCCCACCGCTGAATTCGAGCGCGTGGCAAGATATGATGACCGCACGGCGATCGATATTGCCTGGCGTGGGGCGGGGGGGGGGACGCGAGACGCGGGAGCGGCGAGCTTACGTCGCACAGTGGGGTATTTGTATTAAAAAGTCGGCCAAAATTATTTTGTGACAAATTTTGGTTTAAAATATACTACTAATCATGTACATATGTGTATTTATTATAAATATTTATACTGTAATCTATTTTGAATAATTATAAGTGTTTTTAAAAATAAAATAAAAAGATGTATAAAAATTAATTAAAAATATTAATTATACATGGAGAGGCCGATATGATACCACATAAAAATGAACCATTGTGTAAGGCCTTAAGGGGATGCTGGACTGACTAGAATTACCGACATGTAGTGTTGCTCACCGCATTTCGAATTGGCTTTACAGAATAAAAAATCCTTTAACGTGCTTAAAGTACATACTCAAAGAGCCAGCAAGCTGGTCAGTTTGAGACTAAAAACGACATAAAATTATAAAAAATAACTTGTTGCACGTAAGCTGACTGTTTTCGAAGAACGTTGGCTTATTTGTACCAATCGAAAGCACCATGCTATTCGTTTAACATCAGGGAATAGTGTCAAATCATAAAAACTAAGATTGAAGGCCTCAGAAGAAAGTTAGGTGTACAATTTTATTTAGGCGAATACGTATATTTTTATGCTCGTGATGCGTCACGGAATGGCCGTGACTAGGTGCCAGCTCTTCCAACAGATGGCGCTGCAATCGTACACACATATACACATGTATACCAGCGAGTCTGACCACACAAAGAGAGAGGACGTATGTACGTGTGCGATGAAAGCTTCAGCCAGCTGCGGACAAAACATGTCTCTCTCTCTCTCTCTCTCTCT
>NW_011955071.1:0-1110 GCF_000949405.1 Vollenhovia emeryi | reverse complement strand
CGATGTCGCGCCCTCGTGCCGAAACCGTTGCTTCCGGGGATCCGTGACAAAGAAAACCAGGGATTAACTCTGGTTACCCAACAAGGTCTTTAATCTTCACGGGAAAAGGAAAATTTACACAAATCCAAAGGTCAAGGTCCTCGCTGCAAGAAAGAATGAATCCCAGATCTTCCGGATTACCTCCGATAGCGGTCATTTTGGCAGGGAGTTAACGACGATCGTTTCTCAAATCATGCAATCTTGTATATTTTCAGTTTTATTGAAATAAAAATTATTCTTCCATTAGTAGTGGTAATGGGAGAATATTTATGGAGAAGGATATATACATAAACTCTTCTCTTCTTTTTTTTTATTAATTTCGCGAATCGACGTCGCGCCCTCGTGCCAAAACCGTTGCTTCCGGAAATCCGTGACAAAGAAAACCAGGGATTAACTCGTTCTCCAACAAGGTTTTCAATCTTAAATGGACAATGGAAAAGTTTCATAAACTAATCCAAAGTCGTATTTCCCGTAAATTCTAAAAATCTCTACCACTCTTTTCCGATATGTTGAATATTTTAAATAAAACATTAAATACCGTAATTATTTTATTATTATCACCTATCCATTTTCAGGAAACGAATCTACGAGATATATTTTACTACGATCTACTATCTACAATCTACTATCTACAATCTACGATTTAAGAGTTGTAGATTCGTTTCCTTAATAAACAAAATTCGCACTCACCGACCCGACGCGCAGCAGTGGAGTTGTTGTCTATCTGTAACACAAATATAAAATTTATATTAAAAAACAGTGTTCAACAAAACCAATTTTGCAAAATATAATTTCAACGCGTATCTAACTTTTTATTCAGTTAGATTTAAATATCGTGAAAGATTTTCCGCAAAAGATCTTTATCTTAATTTTTTAATTATTTTAAAATTATGGTGAAATAAAATGACTCAACAATAAACCGGAAAATATTAATTTTACAAGACAGAAAAAATAATATTTACCGTAAAGTTGCTCCGCCGGCGCCTGAAGCCTCTCCGAGACCTCCTCCTCCTCTCAGACTGTCCTCTGGCACACTCGCGAAAGATCGTTCGCGCGATTCTACACTCCCGG
>NW_011955070.1:0-1110 GCF_000949405.1 Vollenhovia emeryi | reverse complement strand
TCTCCATGTCCCCCGATTCCTCTCTCGTTCCTCTCTCCAACGCTCCTTCCTTCTTCCTCATACTCCGTTCCACTCCTTCCTTTCGACACTCTTTCACGACACCTTCTCACTGAACTTCTTTCCACCTCGCCATCTTTACCCCCTCTCTTGATTATAATGAATAATAATAACATATTATTAATAAATAATTAATAAATAAGCTCAAATGCTATTAAGTATACATATATTCCAATATTTTTATTTGAATATTAATAATTTACAAATTTTATAAACTTACATATATATATTTATATAAATATATACATACGCATATATATACATATATATTAGAACTTACAAAATAAATTTTTCTGTATCATATTCGTTATGCAGCAATGGTAATACAACGAATTTGTTTTCATAAGGCAATACAAACATTTTATTTTTAATTTTATCCAATGACCACATTTTTTCTTGCGAAAGCTGAGAAACGACATAAATTTGAAGTAGAGAAGATTCACATGGAATTGTAAACAAATTTTCTTTTCGCTTATATCTATTCCCACAAATAATTGATTCTTTTTTCTCAAAGTCATAAGAAAATTTTGTTATTTTAATAATTTCTCCATTTGTCAATAAACAGCAATTATCATTGATAGTATGCACTCGAAAACGGTAGTTAATTGAAATAGCTTCTGTATACAAAGGTCCTCTTTTTCCATTGGGCAAAATACAATAATCATTTTGCGATTCGCTAACGATTGTAAGTTCAGTTGTACGAGAATCAGTTCTTTTTATATTAGTTTTCATTTCATAATACCGGTTATATAATTGTTGTAAAGGTTGCGCGTACTTTTTGACTATTCGTTTTAGATGCTGTAAAAAATTTTCATATTTAAAGGCACTGTAATTGTCTAAGGATCCAAATGTCTTTACGTCTTGTATAACATGTATTAATCCATGCACATTATGCGATACAAAACATTCATGATATAAATGTGGCATTGCATCAACAAATTTTTCTAACAATTGACCTGCATATCCAATGTACTGATTATAATCATTGCTACAATAGAATTCGTACAGATACGTGTAAAGTCAAGAAATGATTAAATATATCTTTATTTAAAA
>NW_011955069.1:0-1110 GCF_000949405.1 Vollenhovia emeryi | reverse complement strand
AGTCAAATTAATTAATATAGATGCAAAAGATAGTAGCGCGGAAAAATTATTTGAAGCATTTAAAAATGAAATGTGGAAATTACAAATTCCATTTCTAAATATTATTGCTTTATCATGCGACAATGCGTCCGTGATGACAGGTAAACATTCGTCATTTAAGACAAAGCTTGGAAAATTTTGTAAAAATGTATCAACATTTTCATGTCCCTGTCATTCCGCTGCTTTAGTTGCACATGCTGCATGTAGTAAAATTCCACTTTATTGCGAGGAATTTGTAAAAAAAATAGCAAATTATATCAACAATAGTCCCAAGCGATTTGCTATTTTTGAAGAATTTAGTAAATGTTTTCACGAAACAAACCGCAAAATTTTAAAGTTATCCGACACTCGATGGCTTTCACGTTATTCATGTATTGAAAGAATACTTGAATATTGGAATACCATTGAGCTCTTTTTAATAGAAATGAGAATAAGTGAAAAGACAAAGTCTGCAGAATATTTATTATCGGTTATGCAAAAACCTGATGTAAAAGCATACTTATTATTTTTTAAATATATTTTAAATTTTTTTAATTCTTTCAACGCGTTTTTCCAAGCTATGGAAACAAGAATTCAGTTATTGCAACCAAAGTCATTTCAGTTCCTAACAATAATTTGTAAACATTTTGTAAAACCAGAATTCTTATTTAATGTTACTACAATCGATTTTTCAAATAAGGAAAATCAAAACCATTCAAACGAAGTCAATTTAGGAACGGAATGTGAAAACATTCTTATCGAATTGACAGAGGAGCATGCAGACATAGTTGCAAATGTCAGAGAGAATTGTTTGCAATTTTACGTAACTGCTGCCCAAGAAATTCGCAAAAGATTGCCAATAACTGATATCGTACATTCTCAATTACAGTATATTCAATTTGTAATAACGATTGATTTGTAAAAAATGTATAGTATCGATATTACAAAATAACCTGAACAGTATGCATTTTTATGTATTATCGTTATGAGTACAGATGAACTCACTGCGACAAAAATACTTTTGCAACATTTAAGACGAAATATACATATATATTATTTGTTTATATATTCTCTAATTTTATAAATCTATAA
>NW_011955068.1:0-1110 GCF_000949405.1 Vollenhovia emeryi | reverse complement strand
AACCCTTCTATCATCCTTTTCATTCCCCCCTCGTTTTCCGCTATTACTGCTACGTCGTCCGCATACGCCAATGTCCAAATTTTCTTCCCTCCTATCTTTATCCCCCCCCATCCCTCTCTTTCCATTACTTCGTCCATGTCTGCTAACATTAATGTGAACAGACATGGACTCAACGGGCATCCCTGCCTTACCCCCCTCTCCGTCCAGAACTTCTTTCCTTCCTTCTCTTCCACCCTCACCCTACAGAACGTTTCTTTTAGTACCTCTTCACATCTTTCAACTAACCCTTCTCTTATCCCCTTTCTCCTCATGCTCTCTACCAAAATCCCTCTATTCACCTAATCAAACGCCGTCTTTAAGTCCAAAAACATTACCACCATTGTCCCGTTCTTCTCCGCGATCCTCTTATTTATCATGTAATTTAACCCGTATATCTGATCAATTGTACCCCTTCCCTCTCTAAACCCCGCTTGGCTCGGTGGCAAAATCCCCTTACTTTCCACCTCCTTCCTCAACCCTATCCGCCAGCACTGTCGCATATACCTTATACGCCGTCTGTGTTAGAGTCACTCCCCTATAATCTCCCGCTTTCTTTCCCTTTCCTGTTTTTCAAACTGGTACCACCACCCCCTCCCTCCAATCTTCCGGCCATCCCTCCCCTCTCCACGCCCTATTGCACACCTTCCATAACCACCTCCTTACCTCTTCCCCTCCATACTTCCACACCTCATTTGCAATCCCATCCCCTCCTGCCGCCTTTTTATCCTTCAATCTTTTTATTACTCCCTCTATCTCTTCTCTACTTATTTCCGCTTCCTCTACTTCCCCTTCATTTTTCCTTTCTCCCTCCCTTCTTACCCTCCACTCTACACCTCCTAAAAGTTCTTTAAAATATCCTTCCCATTCTTCTAGCTTTATACCCTGCTCTACTCTTCTCCTCCCGCCTCTTTCTCTTCTCACCACCTGCCATACCTGCCTTTCCGTTTTCACCTCTTCTATCTCCCTCTCCCATTCTTCCCTCTCCCTCTTTTTCTTTTCATCGCACATCCTCTTATATTCTCTCTTTTCTGTTCTATATTCTTCTCCCTCCCCTCCCTGTTTTTTCCACCT
>NW_011955067.1:0-1110 GCF_000949405.1 Vollenhovia emeryi | reverse complement strand
CCGCGTATGTACGTTGGATGTGCAAGTGAATATACATTGGACCTTCCTGAAACATAAAGCGCATTGCTTTTGGATATCCATGCGACCTGCAATAGATATCTTTCAAATGTGTTACGATATACAAAGAATATCCAGTTCGTTTTCGTATGTCTTATGTACATACAGGGAACCTTCTGTACTGACTGGTCGTATATGGATATACATTAAATATAAATAGTACATGCATATACGTTCTTTGGATATACATAAGATATACTAAAAATGTAATTATATGGATATACGAAAATGTATGTTCCGCGTATGTACATTGGATGTGCAAGTGAATATACATTGGACCTTCCTGAAACATAAAGCGCATTGCTTTTGGATATCCATGCGACCTGCAATATATATCTTTCAAATGTGTTACGATATACATAGGATATCCAAAGTCCGTTTTCGTATATCTTATGTACATACAGGGGACCTTCTGTGCTGACTGGGAAGTGCATCATTATCGGTCACTGCACGCATTTCACAGGCAATCAAATTGCACAGATTTGGCAATGCAAACACCAGTAGAAGCAGAAAACGAGGCATTGAAGCAACAATTGCAAGAGAAAGAGGAGCAAATCAAGAAAATTTCTGCCGAAAAGGAAGAAATGTTGAAATTAATTAACGATCTTCAAGCACAATTGGCGAGCATTACTGCAATCGGAAAAGCTCCTCAAGAAAGAGAAGAATACGTTAGAACGCTATTAAAACCCTACTTCACAGAAGGGCAAATACATGTAAAGGTCGCTAAGGGCCAGGTCGCGTGGAAGAAAGGGAGGAGGAGAGGAAGTGTAAAGGGTTCGGGAACGCTCCCTTCAAAAGCGCCATTTTTGCCCGAAAGGGAATAAAGTTACTTACTTACTATACAAGAATTTTATATTTATAATTTTAGTGTATAACATTATGTAAAATATTTTTATAAATTACAATTTAGTAGATAAAGTAAAGAAAACGCAGTATGTAAAAGAAATTGTAAAAATTATTAATTTAAAAATTTTTGTTAAATTTGTTGTTTCTTTTAAATTTAAAAAATAAAAGGTAATTATTTAGATTAACACACCCACCTCCAATAACCTT
>NW_011955066.1:0-1109 GCF_000949405.1 Vollenhovia emeryi | reverse complement strand
GATCTTCCTACCTTTCCCTTCTCTTTACCCTTCGTTCCCTCCTCTACATTCCTATCCTCCTCTGTTTTATTGTCCTCCTCTACCTTTTTATCTTCCTCCGTTTTCTTTCCCTCCCCCACCCTCTTATCCTCCTCCATTTTCACCTCCTCCTATTCTATACCTCTTCCTTCTATAACTTGCCTCTTTTCTTCTTTCCTCTGTATGTTCCCCCTCTATCTATCCTCTCTATTCTATGCCTGCGGCCCGCTCTTCCTGTCTCTACCGCTTCCCTCTCTACCACTCTCGCTAGTCTATGCCTGTCACTGCTCCCTGCCTAACCTATCTCCCGCTACCCTCCCTTCTCACCTCTGTGGCTTTCCTACTCACCCTCGCGCCTCCCCTTCTCTCTCCCGCCTTCTCTTCGATCTCCTGCACGTCCGCCCGTACCTCGTTCTTCCGCCAACGCTCTCTTTCCTACTACTAGCTACTTTCACTCTCTCGCTCAATCTCACACACTGTCGCTCGCTCGCTGCCGGAAACGGAAGTCCCTATTAATAAATATGTATATGAACAAATATATTTTATGCGACTTTTATTTAATACATATGTATGTATGTAATATTTATTGATTCCCCTTGGGGTTACAAGGCGTTTTTCTTCAAGGAACGTACCCAAACCTTTTTAACCTCTCTCTCATACTCTCATATCACATAAAATTGGCGCTTTTCCAGGGAGCGTTCCCGAACCCTTTACAGTATTCCTTTCCCTCCGCGGCCTGGCCATAAGCGACCTATACACACTTTTCCCTCCCTCCCCTCGGCCCACCCCTCCTGCCTCTCCTCCCACCCCTCCCGTTCCGTTTCCTCTCCTACTTCCTGTCTTTTCTTCCTTCTCCTTCTTCTCTCTCGTTCTCTCTCCTCCTCGTCTTCCATCCTCCTTTTCTCGCTCTATTTCTCTCTCCTTCTGTTCCTCTCTCCTCCTTCTTCTGTCTCGTCCTCCATCCTTTTCCTTTCGTTCCTCTCGCCTCCTTCTCGTTCATGCGTCTTTCCTCCTTTACACCTGTCTCGCTCCTTGTTCCTCTTCCTACCTACAACATCCATATTTAAATCATGTCTCTTCCTCCCGTCCCT
>NW_011955065.1:0-1109 GCF_000949405.1 Vollenhovia emeryi | reverse complement strand
TATTTGCAAAGTGGCTACTTTTGCATCAGACACCCTGTATAGCACATATTCGAAGACTCTCTGGAAAATGGGAAATACACAATGATCTCTGTCGAGACAAAAAATCTTTATATTCGTCACAGCGGGTGCTTCTACAAAAAAGAAAACTTTCGCTACTGGTTTATATAAAAATTTAAGAAAGAACTCTATATAATATAAAATATCTAACAAAATATAAATAACTAAATATAAGTACTAAAATAATACAAAACAAATTTGTAAAGTAAACAAAAAAATATATAACTTAACAAAAATAACATTAAACAAAAAATAACAAAAATATAACAATTAACAAATAAATATATAACAATAACTAATAACACTAGTATAAATAGCCGTTCGGAACCGGCGTTAAATAGTAGGTCCCGTATACAGGGTGTATTCTAATTTGCGCCCATTTATATAGTGATATTTCTCATGAAAAACTGAGTCGAAAAGTCCCGAACCATTTTTTCGAGTCACGTCTCACAAAGTAGTTGTAATTATTTAAAAATTAGCGAATCCGCATCGCTTTTTAAACGGACGCACGTTCGTGAGCCACGCGTCTACTAGTGTGCGTGAGTGAGTCGCCGCGCGTCTCAGCATTGCCACGGCCGCGTTCACGTAGCTCCGAAATAATCAATAATTGCTTTTTGCAATAAGCATGATATTTTCTACCCAAGAAGCACTTTTTTAGATTACAATTTGATATTAGTTGTACTTTCACATAAGAAAATTGTAAAATGAAATAACTGTTAAGACAGTGCCCCCCGTTCCGCCGTCATCCGAGTTCCGATTTGACCAAGATGATTTTTTAAGTTAATTTTTTTCACTATTGAAAATAAAATTTTAAATTTCTAAGAATTCTTTTAAATATCATTTTTAATATCAATAAAAATGTTTTAATAATATCTTTATGCAAAAATGGACATAAAAATGGATTTAATTTTTTTAATCAAATGTATTTTTAATCAAAGCTGGAAATTAGTTGCATATTTCGGGTCGATTATTGTCGACGACCACTGTTACCCTCTTACCGCGCATGTTTTCCGAGATGGTCCTGATCCACATTAACTCGGATAATCGGGACC
>NW_011955064.1:0-1109 GCF_000949405.1 Vollenhovia emeryi | reverse complement strand
AACATAGATTTCGTATACGATGTTCATCTCGACATGGATGGAATGAGGCTCGGCAGTAAACGGTTCGATGTAGACAGCAACGATAATATAATTCTCGACGGTGTGCGATACAAAGGTACGCCTGGTCTTTACGAGCTGATTTTCAAGAGACTTCCCGACGAGGAAGTGTACACAAAGGATGATCTAAACAAGTACAAGAGCATACTTTTGGCGACGAATGCGCACAGGCGCAATTACAGCGCGCAAGGTCAGAAAATTGGTACCAGAGGGCACAAGTACAACCACATAATCGCACCGTTAATGCTGGACGGAGGAATGAAGACTCGGTCCAGGGCAAAATCTGGAAAAGGATTACCTCACTCTATGGCACTAAACGACAATGCGATCGATTACGTGCACTGGGACGATCCCAATGAACTTGTGGATCGCCTACGATTGCTCGATGCTTCGCGCCGAGCCGGCCACAACGCTCACGACAACGAGATGCTATCGATTATCGAGGAACTTCGCGAAGGTGGTTTTATTATAAATTAACTCACGTATCATTGAAGTGAATCAGTCGATTGGTGTCGCTCGCGTTGATAAAATGCCTATCGACAAATTTGGACTATCCGAAGGGAGAAGAGATACAACCGATAACATTTCATACAATCGCTGGAGCGGATTGATGAGAAGTTACGTGCATCATAACGCTCTCTGTCGCGCTGCTACGGATTTCGATGCAAGATCATGCAAGATTCGTCGTGTAGCGCAACCTGAGGCTGATACCGACGCTGTAAACAAACTGTACGTGGAACAGTGCGTTGTAACGTTGAGGAAAGAATCTGATGAGAAGCTGATTGCGTTGGAGAAGAACCTGCATGCTTTACAGATCGCTGTAAACGAGCTCTGGCATGCAAATATCACTAGATTAGAAACGGTTAACGAGCATCTATCGGATAACGATGAACTACAAAAACGGATATGAATGGCTATTGGATGACGACTGCAATCAGAAATAAACGGGTAGGAGACAGGTCTATATTTCTGAAACAGGTCTGTATTTCAGAAACAGGTCTGCATTTCGGAAACAGGTCTGTAATTTGGGAACAGGTCTGTAAATCGGAAAC
>NW_011955063.1:0-1109 GCF_000949405.1 Vollenhovia emeryi | reverse complement strand
CCCAGTGAGTACCCGGTCCCTCGACATCGTCCAAATTTACTATTCCACTCTCGTTTCAATGCACTCTTCCCGTTGGTAGGCTAGTACGCATGAAAATACCTCTAAAATATGGAATGTGCATAAGTTTTGCGAGTTGTTGTAATTGTACGTTGATAGTTGCACTTTTTGGGATTTTTAACGTCTTTTTGACGTTTTTTTTTCTCTTCGAAACTCCTCGTCCACGTTTGTACGGAGCGAGATAAATTCCGTGACCTTCCATGGCATGATTATGACGCTGCAGTTCTTCCAGCTGACGCTGCGCAGCCCTGTTATCATTCACAGCCTTTGCGACTCCCGCCGCTCCACCGACCAATGAACCGATAACTCCTAGTAACGGCAGGATCGGTAGGATACCGCCACGTTTCGCCACCGGAAGTATTCGTTTCTTCGCGGTTTTCTGTTTCTTCGCTAAATTCTTTTTCTTCGTTTTTAGACCCATACCGAGTTTTGTTTTGGCCTTTATAGCCGCCCAAACGGCTGTAGCAGCAGCTCTTTCCCCGAGAGCCGAATCCTTCGCGGTAATACGTTTTCGCGCTTTCGCGGCGAGTATATTGTCGGCAGCGTGTCGTTCTGCGATATCGTTGCTATGCGAATAGGCTATATCGTGTTCGCGACACGCTTTATCCAGCGAGTTAATACCTCGATCACCTCTTGTCAAACGTTTTTCCAAATGAGTTCCTGGACCGCAAAACTGATAACCAGGGATATGTAATTCGATCGGAAGTGCGTTTATCACACGATTTAACAAGCCTCTTCCAATCTTCGCCGGCATTCACTGCAATTTTTTATCAACGGCGGTGGGCCGTCGATGTGCGTCTGCTGAGACGGTAGATTGTAATGCTCCAGGCAACGACGATACTGCACAACTTCCGAATCTGTCTTGATATGGTCGGGAAGTCTATCCCACACATAATCTATGCAGTTATAGAATTTTTGCAATAGAATGATCTTTGGTATATACTTCAACTGTTCTGCTGTTAAATCGTATATGTCACTGTTATTCGACAAAAGCAGAAACATGTCTGAGCGTCTCGATGCAATGTCCTGCTATAAATAGGCTGACTCTCTCG
>NW_011955062.1:0-1109 GCF_000949405.1 Vollenhovia emeryi | reverse complement strand
TAAAGCACACTATTCTTGTGTGCGTATGGACTTACAAATGATGGAAAATTATCTGCTTTACAGAACAGTTAACCCGGGTTAACCTTCTGACAGTGATAATCAATCGGGGGAGCCCGAAAAATATGCACCCCGAGTGACCTTCAAAAGGTTTTAGCCTTTGACTATATGTATAACTATGGACTGCCAGTTGTCTCCACTTTGCCTGGTCTAACACGTAATCAACATCACGAGTGCCGCCATAGGATAAAGCGGCCATTTCATTGACGCTACGATTTAGCGTCAAATATAGTCACGTGACTAAATTTACCGCTCGCCTAGGGAAGGAGAAGTAGCTGCAAAATATGAGCGTCGTGAAACCACCGCTGGCTGCGTTCAAAAACATCACCCGAGCACTCCAGAGTATCATTTTATCCTTGTTTAACATACGGTGAGCAACAAGGATAGAATAATACTGGGGTACTCGGGTGGTGTTTCTGAACCACGGTCTTACATACAGGTCTGGAAACTCGAGTAGTGGGGGTAGTGCTCAGTTTTATGTAAGCCAAAATTAGTTCGCCCTGTGTGTCGCTGCTATCGGTCAGTGCAAGACTCTAACCTTGACTGCGTTCGGGCAGATATAATTTTACAGATTTATACATGCTTTTAGATAGTTCGGGACTATGCAAGAATTCGTCATTATGGACTATCCAAGACAATTCGTTGGAATGTATACCGAGCCATGCACTAACGTTGAGTTTAATGGTTATGTTTCCACTTTTACAACACTTTGCGATAACAGCGACACGCTGCTAGTGACAAGATTGTGCACTAAAAATGGCTTAAATTTTGGCACACCCCCACCACCAAAATTTGCCTGAGTTTCCAGATCTGTATGTAAGACCGTGTTCTGAACGCAGCCTTTGTCACACCATGGCACACTGAAAAAGTTGAGACGGTCTCAACTTTTTCCCCCCACTACGTCGAGAAGTCACTCGACCTCATTTGACGCTGGTTTCTAGCGTCAATGAAATTGCACCTTTTAGCGTTTAAAGGTGCCATTTCATGCAGCGTCAAAGCGCTGGATACAGTTGAGCGGCTTCCCCCACTCTGCCTCCCTGTCTGATTGTGAG
>NW_011955061.1:0-1109 GCF_000949405.1 Vollenhovia emeryi | reverse complement strand
GAAGGAAATAGAGAAAGGTAAGGGGGCGAAAAAAGAAAATGAAAGGCTTAGAGGAGAGGATGGAGGGAACACAAAGATAGCATTTTGGAACGTAGCAGGTTTGAGTAACAAAGATAGAGAATTCTGGAGAGAACTGGAGAAATGGGATGTAATAGTAATGATGGAGACGTGGGTGGGGGAAAAAGGATGGGGAAAGGTGAGAGATAGGCTTCCAGAGGGATTCATATGGAGAATGCAGGCGGCAGTAAGGAAGAATAGGAAAGGGAGGGCGGCAGGAGGAATGATTTTAGGGGTAAGGAAGGAGATAGCGGTAAGGGAACCAGAAGGAGAGGAAGAAATGGAGGGAGTGATAGTGGGGAGGATAAAGAGCGATAAGAGGATAATTAGGGTGGTAGGAGTATATGTAAATGGGGATATGGAGAGAAAGCTGGATAAGGTAGAGAGTTGGATGGTACAAAAAGAAGAAGGAATAGGAACAATGATTGGAGGAGATTTTAATGCAAGGACAGGGGAGGAAGGAGGAAAAGAGAGCATTGAGGGAACGAATGGGTGGGAGTTTAAGAGAAGATCAAAGGATAAGAAGTTAAATAAAGAAGGAAGGAGGCTGACCCAGTTTATCAAGGAAAGAGGATGGTTTATTCTAAACGGAGGAATAAGAGGAGACAATGAAGGGAACTGGACATACACAGGAGGAAGAGGAGAGTCAGTGATTGACTACGTTATGGTAGAGGAAGATATAGAGGAGGAGATAGAGAGAATGGAAGTAGAAAGTAGAGTAGAGTCAGACCATCACCCGGTGGTGGTATGGCTAAAAGGAGATAGGAGAGGGCGGAAAGGAGGAAGGAGAGAAGGAGGAGGAGAGGTAAGAGGAGTATGGGACGAGGAGGGAAGAGAGGATTTCAAGAACAAGCTAGGAGAAATAGGAATAGGAGAGAGGAGGGTGGATGAGGAAATAGAGGAAGCAGAAGAGAAAATAAGAGATGCATTAAGGAAGGTAGAAAAGGAAAGAGGAGCAGGAGGAAGGGAAAGGAAAGGATGGTGGGACGAAGAATGTAGGAGTATGAAGAGAGAGACAAGGAGAGCGTTAAAAAGATGGTGGAAGGGAGTAG
>NW_011955060.1:0-1109 GCF_000949405.1 Vollenhovia emeryi | reverse complement strand
AACTATTTATGGGCAATATAGATCCATCAACTTCAACGATTGCATCTGTACAGTCCATTGTACTTTCCAATTCCTGTGTGCTTTTTGGAATTGAATTGGAGGTTGGAACACTATTGACTGAATGATTTTCGGCCTTTTCATTCATGTGTATATTAGTATTTATATTCTCATTACTGTCTTTTATTAAATTATTAAAATTACTGTTATTCTTATTCTGAGAATGCTGTGTGTGTTTCGAAGAAGTCTGCGACAAATAACTGTAAATAAATATTATTTTAATAACAAAACAATTCTTTATAAACATACAAATATATTTTTAAAGATAAAATTATTCCCTCTATATTTTGTTATAGAAATATGTAATCAAGTGAATATCGTCTGAAAGTTCCGTTTTATGTACATACTAACCTATATTGCAAATTTCAATACATATGTGTACTTACTTATTTTCGTCTTCAGTATCATCAAACAGGCTTAAATATTTTTCTGCTTCGATAGCAGCTTTAAAGGTAATCAAATTTTTCCTCTTTACAACACATTTTTGTTTGGACCAATTCTTAAAATCTGGTACAATGCTGTCGTCTCTTCGTAGGTTCCATCCTTTTCGCCCTGGTGGCCAATATAAAATGCCATTCTTCTCCCAACTCTCGGGCACAACACATAAATTCACTTCGCCATCTTCAACCGTTTCCAATTATAAATAATTATAAACATAATTAATCACCACACCGCACGAAACGGTAGTCCGTAGCTTTGATGCGAGTAGCGTTACGTGGAAAGTAAGGTTATAAATGTTGCACACGATAAATCGTTATCACGCGTGCGCAGGGATAGAAACTGAAGTACAGCCAAATAGCTGGAATCTAGCTGTAATTTGTATATCACAGCGAAAACAAAGTAAACGTGACTATCAATTTTATGTTATATTTAGCATGTATCAGCGGTGGTCAAGCGGACCCATGCGTTCATTTATGCGGCTTTAAAATTAATATACAGGGTGTCAGATTCGATATGGACGACCCCAAAGATTATAGTAGATTGGGTTAAACTGAGAAGAAAAGTTATATAAAATTTTACAAAATCGTAATTATTATCGGCCTAATTCAGAC
>NW_011955059.1:0-1109 GCF_000949405.1 Vollenhovia emeryi | reverse complement strand
GATTTTATATTACTTACAAAATAATATAATATGAGATTGAATAAACATCGTGAAATCGAGGATTCTTCTATTTTTATACTAAATGAGGTTGTGAGAAATAGAAATGCGTTAAGAATATTTTTATCTCATGTAACACAAATTTTTTCTGAGGGTGCACCCATAGAATGATTTTCCGGATTCAATGTATTGCATGGTAGTATTGCATGAACGACACAGTCACACGTATATTCGGTTTTCGCGGTCGGTTTTTGTAATCGGTTTTGTAACGAGACAGTTTCCTCATTAATTTTTAAATTTTATTCACATTTATTATTAATTCCAAGTTTTCTCGGGATATTATTGAAATCGGTACACATGTAACGTAAAATACATTTTTTTAATATTATATTTGATTTAAGATTTCGCGTTGAAAGAATTCAATTACAAAGAAACAACCGGTCCATATTTTAAATTAAATAACGGAGTTAAATAGCGGAATATTAAAAATATATTTAATTAATTTTACACGGCCATTTTTTACAAAGAAATATTTTTCTAATTAATTTTTTTTATCGTATTCGATACGCTCGACACTCGCTCATTATTCGAATCGAACGTGTAATATTTGTCGATAAAAATTTTTCATTAATTAACTTCTCGTGGTCGTGCATTTTACGATACGATCGTCACTCGTATATTCGAACCGTACGAAATATTTGTCGGTGACGATAACCGACTATGGAAGGAGTTTTCTTCCTTCCTGATCTCTGGTTAAAATGACCAGATTGTATGGCCGGGAGCAACGAAAGGTAGGTCCAATCTGGCCCACCGAAGGATTAAATACGACGAAGTATGTGGTCAATATTGGCCACTCTGATGGAGTACCTAAGTAAGGTGCTGTACGAACTATACTTTGATTTCTTTTAATATGTGACAATTCGGGTGGGTTATACTTCTATATACATACATTCTTGCATATGTGCGAGAGTGAAACCCCTATTAAATCCCGTAGGCGCGATAAACTCCAAGTCAAACCCCTAAAAAATCGCGTCGCGGTTAATTAAAGATTTGTAGGTTCATTATGTTGAAACACGGGTAGGTAGGTCTATAAATCGAAATACGGGTAGCTA
>NW_011955058.1:0-1109 GCF_000949405.1 Vollenhovia emeryi | reverse complement strand
TCAATTCCATGAAAAAAATTTCAAATTTATCATTCAGATTCTGTTAAATAATTGCTATCCACTATCTTTTATTTTCTCTTCCATCAACAATAGACTCAAACTACATTTTTCTAAAAAGATGAACAATGCCGGTGTAGAAAGGAGAGAGGAACCTCCTGGGGAGGAAAGGAAAACTTTTTTCTCGGTTCCTTATGTCAAGTCCTTTTCAGAGAGATTCGCTAACATAGTAAGCAAATCTGATTTTAGAATAGCTTGCTCCTGCCACCATCCTCTCAAAAGATTCATTAAGACTGGCAAAGATAAACTAGAAAAGTTAGCTCATAGTGATGTGGTTTATAAGATCCCTTGCAAGGACTGTGATGCCACATATGTTGGTCAAACAAAAAGACAATTAGGAACCAGAGTCAAGGAACACTACAACGACATTAAAAGGAATCTCGCATCCCCCTCTGTTATATCTTGCCATAGAATTGACGCCTCACATGAATTTGATTGGGAAAGCGTTTCTATTCTTGACGAGGAACCTTCATATCATAAAAGATTGATCTCAGAGATGATACACATAAAAAGACAGGTCAATTCTCTTAACAAACAATCAGACACAGAACTATTATCTGAAGAATACCTACCAATTTTAAACCTTCTCCCTCCTCCGAAATGATTATTCTCCCCACCCCTCCTCTCTTACTCCCCCCTCCTCCCGTACATCCCACTTCCTTCCCTCACTGTAAGATATTCCTCGTGCCAGTTGACAAGGTACATTGCCACGACCATGCTGAACAAATTGATCCAGTTCACAGCACTTCCAAACTAATAAGTACGTTTTCTAAATCTAATTCTGTTTCTCCTATCAATTATAAACCAAATTATATTTTACCTTACAGCTCATTTGCGTACATGATAATTATTACAAACTGCGTTTTTGCTATGTTGTACACGACTTGCGTTTAATGTTAACCGTCATGAAACTTTATATTATATCACTGTACTGAAGATGGTCTAGAATACGACCGAAACGTCTAATCTTTATGTTATTTTAACAATAAATTATTTTTAAATATTGACACGTACATCTCGTCACGGCTCAGAGCCCTTTCTCTCGATTCTGA
>NW_011955057.1:0-1109 GCF_000949405.1 Vollenhovia emeryi | reverse complement strand
TTAGATGGCGTTCAGGCCCGTGTTCCCAAAAGTGCAAATTTTAATAATGGCAATGTAGCGTATGAATTACATATAAAAACACATACCATTATTAATACATTGGGAAAATATGAACTCGTAAGTTCTATAAATTATAGACCAATCCCAACTTTATTGAATGAAGTTTTAAATTCATCTGGGTATATTCGTAAGTAGTAAATAATTATACCCAATTTATTATTTATAATAGTTAGAATATATTATTCTTATATATATTATATATAAATATGTATTTATATTTATATTCAGAAATAGATGCATTTATTAAAACAAATTTGAGAGGGGGTAAAGATGGCGAGGTGGAAAGAAGTTTAGTGTGAGGGTGTCGTGAGGAAAGTGACGAAGGGAAGGACTGGAACGGAGTAAGAGGAAGAAGGAAGGAGCGCTGGAGAGAGGAACAGGAGAGGAACCGGGGAATATGGAGGCGAAAGAAAATAGTGGAAGGCGAAAGAGAAATCGGAGGGAAAAGGTGAGATGGAATGAGTCGGCAGTCTTGGAACGAGGAGAGAAGAGGGGAGAGGAGAACGGAGGAACGAGAGTCGAAATGGAAAAGGAAGAGGATTGGCCGAGAGGATCGAGAGATCGATGGTCGATCGATAGTCGATCGACGGAAGTGCAGGAAGAGGGAGCTGACGGACTGAAATCGGACGGCAGCGGAGAAGGAGGTGCACAAGTGTACAGTTGACGGGCGGTGGAGGTGGTAAAGCACAGGAAGAGGAGACAGAGGAGAAGAGGAAACGGAAAAGGAGCGGAGACGAGGAGGAGAAGGAGAGGTGGCGGAGGAGAAGAGAGAAGAGGAAGGCAGAAGGAAGAAGGAATAAGAGAGAGAGGAGGAAGAGCACAAGGAGGCGAGCGATCGAGCGCTCGAAGTCGAGGGATCGAGGAGGAATTGGTGGAGGGGAGCGAGAGAGTGGAGGAGACGGACGGAAGAAAGAGAGAGAGGTGTGAACAAGAGGTAGGAGAGGCAGACGAGTGCAAGACATCGAAAGATCGAGAGGAGAGAGTGAAAGAACAGCGATCGAAGAGATCGAGATATCGAGATTTCGATTCAGTGGGAGGAAGGCGTGATT
>NW_011955056.1:0-1109 GCF_000949405.1 Vollenhovia emeryi | reverse complement strand
GTAACATAACGTCTCAAGATTGACTTTCCCCAAAAAACCTACCATTCCACACCTCGTTAAACTTATCATTGTCAATATAATAATAAAATGATTTTCTGAGAATATAACAGAAATTTCAATTTTCCATTGTCATAGCTAGCAAGACGGATATCATCTTTCATGTCAATGACAAATATATGTATTGAAACGAAAGGATCAAAGATTCGTTTGACATGAAAACGGTGCATACTATTACTTTGGTATTCGAATGAAGCTTTATTAGATCAAATAGATTTCTACAATACTTTTTAATATAATGTTACAAAGTTTTTAAATATGGGCAATAAAACATGAACGAACCTATGGGGAAATAAAGAGTATTTAAAATAAAGCTTATATCTAGATAATCTCTGTTTTTAAGAAATTAAGAATTATTTAATTTTATTTCACATTATTGTAATTTATTTCCAAAATTCTGAAACAAATAACTACAACTAAGTAAAAATCAATTAAAGTTTAAACGCCTTTTTAGGACCTGGTGGCACAGATGAAGGTGGCCACTTGAATTATCATGTGAATCCGTATACTGTATTTATTCCGTTAAAATATGAATTATATCTTAAAAGGACCGTGTTGAAAATTTAGTTGTTTATACACGCTGTCAGATAGCGTTCCTTAAAAACAATATACCGGTTATTGCGAATAATATTATCACAGCCTCAGTGATCGAATTGGCTAACAAGGGGAACACACGGTAGTGAGCGCACCGATTTTCTCCAACTTTATATATGTTGTAGTATCAATCCCCAACTACTTCATGTGGCACATGATATAGCTACATACTCACGTATTCGCGAGAAATTTGCATTACACATTTTTCGTTCGCGTTTATTCAAGTATGCGAGCGAGGCAGCTAGCAGATAGCGAGCGTAGCCTAGCGGATAAGGCGACGGACGAGAACTCTGTATGTTGCAGGTTCGAATCCTACCTTTCCCCAACTTTTTTTTTAATAAATTTTTACAAAATCTGAATTAAAGTAAATGATTAGACAATGTAGAGTCGTTAAATAAAAAAATTAGTATTTTTATTATTAAATTTAATATTGTATATTAACGTGAATACGTAGTTTC
>NW_011955055.1:0-1109 GCF_000949405.1 Vollenhovia emeryi | reverse complement strand
CCGTTAGTCGCGCTTTGTGCGCGGCGAGTCGCATTACGCGTTAAGCGACTTACATATCGGAGAGATCTGGCGGCGCGCAGATTCCGAGCGTGTAACAATACGCGACGGGAAATGCGGTAATCCGATCACCCCTCCCCGTCGCCGCACACTTGGCGCGCTACCGTGCCATTGTTAAGGGGATCCTCTCTTCTTCCCGTTCCCTTCCCCCCCCCCCGGCCCTCCGCCGCGTCTCGTTGCTGCTGTTTACACGTGTACGTAAATTGCTGGCGATGCATTATCTCCTCTCCGCGACGCGCGTCCGGCCCGGTCCGGCGCGCGACGCGGAGTTTCCTCCTCGCGTGTGTCGCCGGGGATTATTTTACTCTGCTCCTGGCGAACGCGTCGGCGAATTGTGCATTCGCCGCTCGGTCTCCAGGCCGAAATTCGGCTTGGAGAAGACGCGGCGCATCGAACGGGATTTCCGCAGGGAACACCGCGATAATCCGGGCTCACAAGTCGACGATCAAATCGATATCGATCATGATTTTACGGACCGTTTCATCCCCAGCGGAAAAAATTTCTATAAATAAATAACTACAAAAAATTTACTTGAAATAGAAATTTGTAGAGATTTCTATATCTTCGTTGAAACATTTGTTTTTTTTGTAAAACTATCTACGAAATAGTACCACGAGTTACAATGTTCTCGAATCAAGAAATTGTTGCAAGTAGTATTTCACAAAATTTCAATTTTGTGAAAATTAGTACAAACTTTACTAGTTTTAAAAATTCGAGAAACAAAATTTTTAAGAACTAAAACATCTGCTTACTTGTAGAATATTAAAAAAATTAACAAAAGTGTTCCAATTCTAGTATTTTCGCGTTGATTTTTATAACACTTTTTAAATTTACGTAGAATTTCTTAGATTCTGGCAGTATATTTTATTTATTTATTTTGTAAAATTTTGTAGAATTATTTCCGGCAGGGATTTGACGACGACCAGATTCTTCATTGATTTCGAAAGAAGATCCGCATAATTTTTTGTCGATATCTTATCATCTGTTATGCGTGGTCTACAATGGCAGTAGGAGTAGTGGATCAAAGCTGTAAAGCCTTGTGTCCACGATCC
>NW_011955054.1:0-1109 GCF_000949405.1 Vollenhovia emeryi | reverse complement strand
CCGCAGATGGAGCCGACTATTGCTCCGGCTGCCACCTCTCCTCGAGAGATGGCCTCCCCCCAGGGTGAGTCCCTCGGGTGGCGGGCCGTGCGTCCCGTCGTGGAACAGCACGGCCTCGGTCTTACCGGTAGCCACCTCGAGGCCCAGACCGCGGATGGGAGGTGGTGGCCTGGGCGTCCCGCTTAGGTCTCCACCTCGAGAACACTGGTACAACCAGTACATGTGTTCGACCGCAGGGGGAGTCCATAGTCGATCTGACATGGACTTCCCCTACGGCGGCGAGAATGGTGACCTCGTGGGGGGTGGTTGAGAGTCTCGAACTTCTCTCAGACCACCTTCCCATTGAGGTACGGCTCTTACAGGAGAGGAGGGGCGGAGCCCGAGAGCGTCCCGTAAGGTGGGCGGCCAGGAAGCTGGACCAGGACAGACTGGTGGAGTCCCTGGTCGCGGCGACCTGGTCTCAGCCTGGCCCACTGCAGTCAGTTGAGGAGGAGGCGAACAGGCTGCAGAGGATCATGACCGCGGCATGTGATAACGCAATGCCGCGCTACAAGTTCGACCCAAGGAGGGCAGCCTACTGGTGGTCGGAGGAGATTGCCGAGATGAGGCGCTCCTCAGTGGCTGCCAGGAGGGCTGTCCAGAGGGCGAGGTGGAGGCGGAACACTCCTGGGGAGGAGCTGGACCGTCTCCTGGAGGAGAATCGACAAAAGCGACAGGAGCTTAAGTCGGCTATCCGAAAGGCCAAAGAGGCGGCATGGGATGAGATGATCCGGTCCCTGGACACAGACCCGTGGGGGCGCCCCTATAAGCTTGTGATGAACAAGCTGAGCACTGGGGCGCTCCCTGCGGTTGAAACGATGCAACCGGGTTTTCTTGACGAGGTAGTGGAGACCCTCTTTCCGGCGGGGGACCCGAACAGGGCTCCTTCAAGAGAGGTGGCAATGGGGGAGGAGCACCAGCCTTGGACAGAGGAGCTAAACGTCTGCGGTGCGGAATTGATTCGCGCCGCAAGGAAGCTCAAGGCGGGCAAGGCACCCGGGCCAGATGGGATACCCGGTGTGGCCTGGAAGGCAGCCCTGGGGGAGCTCTCCGGAAGGCTGGAGGGTTTG
>NW_011955053.1:0-1108 GCF_000949405.1 Vollenhovia emeryi | reverse complement strand
ATACGAGAGCGACAGAGGAAGAGATAGCAGTCGTGCTGCTGCCTGACCATACATCTACAAAAAAAAACAGACTGCGTCCACGCACGATGTCACCCGTACCTGTCTTCGTCGACCTGCAAGGTTTCATCGTCGGTGAAAGATTCATCGTAAAAGAGGCGGCCGTGCTGCGAGACAAACATGTCTTAACGCATCATCTTTTCAAATCACCGATGGCCTGGGATCTACTGACGAGAGCCGAAAAATCGCAAGCTTGCTGGCTGACAGCCAATCATCACGGACTGCAGTGGAAGGATGGAGACGTCCCATACCTGCGCTCTAAACAACTGATACGACGCGCTACATGTGACGGATTGGCGGACGGTGTGAAGATCTACGTTAAAGGGTATGAGAAGAAGAAGTGGCTCGAGGAGATTCTCGACGAAAACACCCGCTGTGTCACGTCCATAGATGTGGATTACGAGGACATCGAGTCGCTGGTATATTTGAGCGCGGACAATGTGTTTCGATGCAGACGTCACACTACGCACTGCGCAATAACGAACGTTATCAAATTGCGCGATTGGTGGATCGAACGGGAAACGGCTCTCGACACATGTTTGTAACACATAATATTAATATTAATATTTGTTTCATTGCAACGGTATCTCTATATGCTGTTACATGTCTACTTGCACGATTATACCCTATACACTGGTACATGTGTAGTATACATATATTACGTACACATTCGTCATAGTATCTGTGAACCATATTTTACTTGCACAATATAACAATATAGCAATATATATATACTAGTGTAAATAAACGTGTCATCTTCTTTTTTCCTTATCGCCTTTCCTCATCCTCGGAATATCTTTGCGGTTGCGGTTGCGTCTGTCGCCTAGCTTCCACGCGCATCACCATCATTACCATAGTCAGTACAAATGTAATCGTCGTGCTGTACCGACGAAACAAACAAACAAACAAACAAAAAAACATAAAGACACCACGATCGTGACATTCGCTGTATTACAACAGTTGCGTGAGGTAAGCAGAATTGTTTTCCCGACTGCGATACTTTCATGTTGATCCGCTTATTACGATAGACTAGGCAATCTCCAGTTTTTTT
>NW_011955052.1:0-1108 GCF_000949405.1 Vollenhovia emeryi | reverse complement strand
ACAGATGAAGGAAATGCTGAATCAACAAATAATACGACCTAGCACCAGCCAGTGGAACGCACCTCTACTAGTAGTTCCGAAAAAGATGGACGCTTCAGGAAAACAGAAATTGCGCATAGTAATCGATTTTCGAAAACTTAACGATCTAACAATAGGAGACTCCTTTCCCATGCCGAACATTACAGATATTCTGGATCAACTCGGAAACGCAAAATACTTTTCCACCTTAGATTTAGCCTCAGGATATCACCAGATATCAATGGCCGAGAGAGATAAAGGAAAAACAACATTCTCAACTCCGTATGGGCATTACGAGTTCAATCGAATGCCATTCGGGCTAAAAAACGCCCCGGCAACCTTCCAACGCCTGATGAATACTGTACTGATGGGAATACAAGGGCTCAAATGTCTAGTCTATTTAGACGATATCGTGATCTACGGTCCTAGCCTAGAAGAACACAACAAAAGACTTATCGACGTATTAAAAAGATTACGAGATAATAACTTGAAATTACAGCCAGACAAATGCGAGTTTCTCAGAAAAGAGGTGATGTTCCTAGGACATGTGATTTCGGAAAACGGAATATCGCCCGACCCTTCGAAACCAGAAGCAGTAAGGGAATTCCCGACCCCTCGCAAAGTAAAAGATGTACAATCATTCATCGGTCTAGCAGGATACTACAGAAAATTTATCGAAGATTTTTCAAAGATAGCAAAACCGCTTACGAAATTGACAAAAAAGGGAGAAAAATTTCAATGGACGACAGCCCAACAAAATGCGTTCGAACAATTAAAAATTAAATTAACAACAGCACCGGTGCTGAGATACCCCGACTTCAATCAGGAGTTTCTCATTACAACGGACGCCTCAGATTACGCCATCGGAGCCATCCTATCGCAAGGTACAGTAGGTCAAGACCGGCCAGTGGCATATGCCAGTCGTGTACTATCACGAGCAGAACAAAACTATAATACAACCGAAAAAGAATTACTAGCAATAGTATGGGCAGTAAAGCATTTCAGACCATACGTCTACGGAACCAAATTCAAAATAATCACGGATCACAAGCCGCTCATATGGCTATTCAATGTAACTGATCCAGGATTC
>NW_011955051.1:0-1108 GCF_000949405.1 Vollenhovia emeryi | reverse complement strand
AACGTCAGGGATGGTGTTCAAATGCTATCTTGGAAATTTTAAAAGTTATTCAGGGATAATGCTAGAAGTACATTATTGCGCACACACACACATTTTTTAAATAAGTGTTTTTTTTAGTTTCTTAAACATTCTAAACCGAATGCCAAAGAAAACTGAAAAAAAATTTTTCGCATGAAAAGAAAAAAATCTTAAACGCCAAAGTTGTATCGTTTATTTTGGCGCATTTCATAGTAATATCAGTATGACCCTGAAAAGATTTATCAAGCATTATCAATGAACAACTATAAAATTTTCGAAGATAAAATTAGATCACCGTCGCTGATTTAAAATTTAGGATTACTAACATATACAATTGTTCTTCAGTTTTTTCAATCAAAAATTTAATATATATTGCTTAAAATATAATTAATTATTTCTTGAGTTATAGACATTTGAAATTTTTGGAAATCATTGTTAAAGAAAATTTGCGATAGTTTCACCAACCACAGACATTTATAAAAAAAATTAAAAAAGCTGCAAGTTGATTGGCTACGCATTTCTCTAAACTAGAACTTGGACCAAGTACTAGCATCATGGACACAGGCCTTAATTCACCTGAATAGATACAGAGTTTCTAAATTTCTAAACAGTTGCTATTCTTTTCATCGGTGCTGTCGATACGTTATTGGCCGAATGAGATGTATTTACAGAATGGTTACGGTAGAAGAAAGATACGCGTTATACATATATGTATAAATATCTATTGTTATATTTGGCGTAATTTGTTGATGATATCATTACTTTTGTGGAGAAGATACGTTTTGTAGAGAAGATACTTTTGTAGAGAAGATTTTTGTAGAGACAATATTTTTGAAAAGGTATTTTTGGATTGTCTAAACCGCGGGCAACGGGCGTCCGCGGGCGCCCAGCCGGCGGGCATGCCCCCACTTCAATCATCGCCCCACCACGTTTAAAACTATTTAGTTTAGTTGGTGCCATTTGATGATATCATTACTTTTGTAGAGAAGATAGTTTTGTAGTGAAGATATTTTTGTAGAGATGCAAAAAAGATAGAGTACAAAATATATTCGGTCGCTGGAGCTTTTTTTTACCTTTTTAAAAAGGTAAG
>NW_011955050.1:0-1108 GCF_000949405.1 Vollenhovia emeryi | reverse complement strand
CGTCAGTAATGATTGGACGTAATAACTCTTTCTTTTCACGTTTGCAATTAGAGGTACCGAATGTAATATTATTAAATTGCATTTGCCATTCATCCGCGATCATAGCTAATAAAGCCTTTCAGGAATTACCAGAATCTTGCGAAAATGTAATTAGAGGCGTTGCCACTTATATATCGGGCAGTGCAAAGAGATGTGCGATTTTAAGAGAATTTCAAGATTTCTTTGCTGTAGAAAAAAATAAAATTCTTAAATTGTCAAATACAAGATGGCTGGTTTTACATAAATGTATAGTTAGAATTCTTCAAAATTGGGAAGTCTTAAAAAATTACTTTACTTTAGCTGTACATGAAGATAAATCGAGGTCTGCGGAAATTATTTTAATGCAGTTAAATGATAATTCAATAAAATCATATTTATTGTTTCTAAAGTATTCCTTGGATTTTTTTAATACTTTTAATGCTTTTTTTCAATCACGTCAAATTATAATACAT
The DNA here is from genome assembly GCF_000949405.1 of Vollenhovia emeryi. NCBI lineage: Eukaryota > Metazoa > Arthropoda > Insecta > Hymenoptera > Formicidae > Vollenhovia > Vollenhovia emeryi. Next base: position 617 of record NW_011955050.1, on the reverse strand, counting down.
AAATTATTTGAAAAAAGCCAGCAAATAGTTCGACAAATTGCACGCAATTTTATAATTCCAGAGGCTTTGGAAAATATCTTTAATTTAAACATAGATGATGAAAATAACATCCTTCATTTAAGTAATATTCATATGGGGCCTGAGTGCGAAAACTTTTTGGCAACATTATCTTCAGAATGCGCGCAGGAAATTAGATTAAAATGTTTATTATTTTATAAAACGGCAGTTCGGGAACTATTAAAACGTTTACCTTGTAAAGATACTTTTTTCGAAAATTTAACTTTTTTAAATCCGGATATTGCTCTGTTTGACGACGAAAGAATTAAAATTAAAGATTTAACTTGTGTTGCTACGCGGACAGGACATACTGATATTCCAAAATTAAATCACGAATGGAAAATTCTTCCATCAGTTTTTAATAATGTAGAAAAGAAAGAATTAGCGTCTTTGGAAATAAGTGATATGTGGAAAAAAATATTAGAATTTAAAGATTGTAATGGGGAACAAATGTTTTCAAATTTAAAATTAATAGTTGAAGCTGTCTTTTCTCTTCCCCATTCAAATGCCGAAGCCGAACGAATTTTTTCAATAGTTACAGACGTAAAAACTAAAAAAAG
>NW_011955049.1:0-1108 GCF_000949405.1 Vollenhovia emeryi | reverse complement strand
TTTTATGAAGATTGAACGAGTTTATTTGACGGAACGATCCGNCACACCTATTCACGTTAACGTTTTGAACAACGAGATACGAGAAGGATACCTTCCACGATGCAATATGCCTGAGAAAGTTTACTTAGGAGAAGCCATCGTCACAAACAGGAATGGCAAAGCTTGTCTACCCATCTTTAATACTTCAGAGGAAAAAATGGAAGTATTAATACCGTCAGTAGAACTGGAAGAATTTGACACCGCGACAGAAGAAAATTCGGTGAAGGACAAAGAATGCCCTACGAACTGCAATGAATTTATTAAGTCCCCATGCAATACCGAAACCCGAGGGAATGAGGTGGAGTATGGTCTAGTTATTGAAGATACCCCCGTCGTTAACAATGAAGATGAGCAAGGTCTAGTATTTATTCCCCCCTGTGATGACATCGCCGAGATCCGAGGATGCTCGGGAGGTCAGTTAAGCATCAGTGGTGACGCCGTTGAGGACGACGTTGATCACGACCGCAATTCCCTTAAGAGCATTGCCAAGGTCCGAGGACGCTTGGAAGGCTCAGATTGTCCCCTTGCTGGAATTGATAATCAATTGTTTTATGTTAACAGACCTGAAGATCGTACAGAGGAAGTTTTAAGCTTATTGCAGTTGGAAAATTTAAATACAGAAGAAGCAAATAATATTCAAGTTTTAGTCGCCGAGTCTGCTGACAGGTTTCACATCCCATGTGAAAGATTAGACGCCACTACTTCCACTACTGAACATGCTGTCCTTACCACAGATGAGCGTCCAGTTTTTACAAAACAGTACAGATACAAGAAAGGAAGATTAAACGGCAATGCCAATGCTTTATCAAGAAACCCGCCTGTCAACTTTATTTTTCCTATAGATAGCGAGGATTCTAACGAATCTCTATTTTCACATAGTCTAAGAGACACGACGCCTCTTATCCCATTACCAGCACCTGCTACGAATTTAAGAACCGCAGTGGACGATTATAGTCCTGTACATTCGCGACCCCCGGATAATTTTGAGATTTTTGAGCCGCTGAATTCCCTTAACGACAAACGCGTCAATGCACGAACCTTTGAACCCGGAGATCGTGTGTTTCTATTA
>NW_011955048.1:0-1108 GCF_000949405.1 Vollenhovia emeryi | reverse complement strand
CCAGAAAACCATTTTTGGTTGGATCCTTTCCGGTCCGTCTGGTTCTTTAAATGATAATTCTAGCGAAGCCATCGGTTTTCATTGTTCCGCCGACCAAGATTTGCACAATTTACTATCTAGATTTTGGACACAGGAGGATCTACCTTCTTCTATCAGTGCTTCACTAAGCCCAGACGAAGTGGATTGTGAAAATCATTTTTTATCTACACACACACGTAACCCGTCAGGTCGCTTTATTGTTCGGCTTCCTTTAAAATCTTTTGGATCGTCGAAGGTAGAGCACCGGTTCGTTCCTTCATTCTCCGATATGTACGTTGTGCTCATTATCGTGGAATCCGGGCACAGCAGTTAATGGGTCAACTACCGGCGTCAAGGGTCAATCCAGCCAGACCCTTCTTACACTCAGGACTTGACAATGCCGGACCCATATCTGTCAAAACCTGGAAAGGGCGGGCGGCTCGCATGTATAAAGGCTATCTCTCCATTTTCATTTGTTTATCTACATCTACAGTTCACGTTGAGGTAGTTACTAAGTACACTACAGAGGCATATATCGCTGTGTATAAGAGATTTACGGGTCGCAGAGGCTTTTGTGCTACCCTTCAAAGCGATTGCGGTACCAATTTTGTGGGTGCTGACAAAGCCTTACGCCAACGTTTTTCTTTCACTTCGAATGAACTGCATGAGCTAGTCCAAATTATTGCATATGATGGTACAAAGTGGCTCATTCTTTCGATATCTCCTGAACGAACGAGGACACGCCTGAGGGCTCATCCTCTCGATATCTCGTGGCCGGGAGGACCAGCCCGAGGGCTCATCCTCTTGGCATCTCTAGCCAAACGGACCAGTCGATCCAGAAGATCCAGTTGAATATACGAGCGAGCTACGCGTCGCCACGAGGAATTGGTGTCTGCCAATGCAACGACGTCCAGACAACGACGAGGTCCCGTGCACGATCGCGTTTGCGCCTTCCGAACGAGGATACCAACGACGGGACGCACCCAATGGTCGCTTGAAGTGAAGCACCTACTACCATACCGGAGCCGGACTTTTCAGATATATCGGTTTCACGTTTATCACGGTGGCAGCTTCTGGGACAGAAGGTGGG
>NW_011955047.1:0-1108 GCF_000949405.1 Vollenhovia emeryi | reverse complement strand
GTTTGTGCTAGCTGCAAAACATCAACTGGACTATCGCTGAATGATATTTTAATGGTTGGTCCTACGATCCAACAGGATTTATTCGCAATTCTAATTCGATTTAGGCAGTATCCTTATGTTATCACGGCCGACATTCGGCAAATGTATCGTCAGATTTACGTGACTGATAAGCATCAGGATTTGCAGCGAGTATTATGGAGAGAAGATCCGTCGCAGCCGATCAAGATATTCAAGCTGCGAACTGTTACATATGGAATGGCGGCATCCCCTTTCTTGGCGATTAGATGCTTACACCAGGCTGCTAAGGAAGGGGAGATGGAGTTTCCAGAAGCTAGTCAAATAATTCGGAGAGATTTTTATGTAGATGATATGATTACTGGAGCCAATACGGTGGAGCACATACAGCGTATCAAGGACGAAGTGACGGCGGTTCTCCAATCGATAGGTTTTCCTCTGCACAAATGGGTGTCAAATACATCTATTACATCGGCGGAAGATTCGGATGGAACCACGGATTTCACACATCGGATTGGAGAAGAGATGAAGACGTTGGGTATCCTGTGGAATCATAGGGACGACAATCTGCAATACAACGCGAAACCACCATCGATCTCTGGCCGAGTCACGAAGCGTTGTATTTTGTCAACAGTGTCTCAAATCTTTGATCCATTGGGTTTGGTGGCACCCATAATAGTTACTGCTAAGATACTACTGCAGGAATTGTGGCAGCTGAAGCTCGGTTGGGATGAGGCCACTGCACATTCATACACGATGGTTACATTATGTCAAACATTTGAGTTACATCCGGGATATTGCCATTCCTCGATTAACTGTCATAACCAATCCGGTTCGAGTTGAAATTCATGCGTTTTGCGATGCTTCGGAAGTGGCGTACGGAGCATGTGTGTATATAAGATCAGAAGATGCAACCTGTGTGAAGTTAGCACCCCATTTTTGGAATTTCAAAATTCTAAAAGTTGTTCCAGGTTGTTCTAAACTTGTTCCTAATTGTTCCCGAAGATCAAATTTATATCATGGATATTTTCGCGGAAAATAAAAAAAACAATTTTTCTACCTGGCACCCCACTTTTGGAAAATCCAACTTTTT
>NW_011955046.1:0-1108 GCF_000949405.1 Vollenhovia emeryi | reverse complement strand
TCGGGACCGTGGTCAGTTGCAACGTGGCCAATCTGGACCGTGGTCAATTGCAACGTGGTCAATCTGGACCGTGGTCAATTGCAACGTGACCAATCGGGACCGTGGTCAATTGCAACGTGGTCAATCGGGACCGTGGTCAAGTGCAACGTGGCCAATCGGGACTGTGGTCAAATGCAACGTGGTCAATCGGAACCGTGGTCAATTGCAACGTGGTCAAGTGAAAAGTCAAATGAAAATGCTGGTCTGGTCGACGACGACGACGACGACGACGACGACCGGGACGAGGACGACAAAGATGTTTCTTAATCCAAAATTTCAAAAAACTGACTTTGCATTGCAATACCTCCACTCCTGGGGCACGTAGGAGAAAAGTAAAAACACTTTTATTATGCAAATCGTACCCAAGCTATCGATTAAGCGCAGTCTCAATTTCGTCGGATCAGCCGTTGTTGAGATCCGAAAATCTGAGGGCCCGTCAACTCGTGTACTCGCGTAAACTTACACGGTCGGTCTCGCACGCGTGTACTAGCTACGCTTACACTTGGCGCGAGACACGACCGTGTCTCGTGATGAATATCGCGTTTCATCGTCTCGTACACGTCCTCGCACTGGATGTGGTATATAAGGCTATCCGTGTCGGTGTACATAATTTTACATCTGTTGCTATATAAAGGTAACATGTACTCGTGATGAAATTCATACAAACAGATTTTAGATATGTCGAGAATGCACATACCTACGTAGATCGGCTTGCTGAATTTCACCTCGAGTTTGCGCAATTCAACGGCTATCAGATTTTCCGAAAAGATGCTTCGGCTATGGAAATTTGGTTTTGCGATCATTGCCTCCGCGCCGTGTCGCCCTTCCCATTTAGTTATTAATTTTACATCGACGCGATTTCGCACATTTTCCATAGTTTTACCGAATACTGCGTTATTCATCAATTTATACAAATTTTTCTCAAAATCGTTCTTGGCGAGCGTTCTAAATTGCGTATTTAGTTCAATATAATCGCGGAGCCACGCGGATTGCGCGAATTGTAGTACGCGATGTATATTTGTGACGCGAAGACCCTGACGCGTGCATTGCTGTAGGTTACGTTAGTGAA
>NW_011955045.1:0-1108 GCF_000949405.1 Vollenhovia emeryi | reverse complement strand
TAAACGAGTATGGGCTTAAAAATTCATGAAAAAAAATAAGTGCTATCGAATGCCGTGTGCTGATTTTTACTATCCAAAATGGCTGATCCAATATGGCGGCCAAAACGTAGGATAAAAAATGTAAAATTTTTTCATTACAAAAAAATACCTGTTGAGGGGGTATTTGGGTTCGCTGATGACGAATCCGTCACCAGATTTTCAAAATTCAAAATGGCGGATTCAAAATGGCGGATGGAAAACGTAAAATTCAAATTTACTTGAACGAGTCTCATTGCTCGGGGGGTTATGGAGGTCGCTGAATACAAATCCGGTACCAGATTTTCAAAATTCAAAATGGCGGATGGAAAACGTAAAATTCAAATTTACTTGAACGAGTCTCATTATTCGGGGGGTTATGGAGGTCGCTGAATACGAATCCGGTACCAGATTTTCAAAATTCAAAATGGCGGATGGAGAAGTTAAAGATTTGCTTTTCTTTGTGAAGATTAAGACAAACAATCCGTCAGTTCCACGGTATTTATGATGAGTTCAAACTCTCCGTGCCTTGATATTGTGTGTGCGTGAGTGCGTGCGTGCGCGTGTGTGTGTATGTGTATGCGCGTTCTTGTTGGTATATTTATTATTACACAATAAATGCTTTGAAAGATATTATTTATTTTTTATTATTTTATTATTCACTGCAAAACCACATATTATAAATACATGTAATATCTACCACGTTCAGTTTGCCCCAGGACCACGGCGAGGACGTAGTGGTGGATGGTCCCATTTTTATTTTTTTATATTTTTGTTTTTAAATTTTCATCTTCGTTTTTTATAAATTTTTTACTTTTTGTGATTTTTACATTTTTATTATTGAAAAGTGAAAGTATTAAATTTACTTGTACGGAAAAATAATGGCTGTCTGTTGCTGATGAAAATTCTTTTATCATCAACTTTTTTCTATCAAGTGGAATAAATGCGTGACATTTTTGGATACTGGGAATGGCCGGTGCAGCTTTAAATCGTTTGTTAAGATGCGCGATCATTTTTTATGCGCTTGTTTACTATAAAAATGTATAATTTTCATCAGCAACAGACAGCATTATTTTTCCGTACAAGTAAATTT
>NW_011955044.1:0-1108 GCF_000949405.1 Vollenhovia emeryi | reverse complement strand
ATAATGAAAGAGATAGTGAAGAAATAGAAGTAAATAACGAAGACGATAGCAACCAAAAACCACAAGAGAACCCTACCATCTCCGATATTCAAACAACTAACAGTAACGTAATAGAAACTCGTGATTTACTATTTCTACGCAAGGATAACGTTGCATACTTCGTTGATACGAATGGAACACCATTAGACTCAGGATCGCAAAAGCTGTTTGAAAGGAATGACATCCCGAGTTTAAATGCTTTGATCTTGGGAAAGGCGAAAGCCATAAAACATAAAAAGTATCACCATATGGTCTTGCCTGTTAGCGAAGGCTTACGGGAAGGACCAACTATGACTCTGACCTACATTGATACTGTAATAAGAGACTTACGAAAAACAGCTGACCAACTGAAATTAGAAACGGTTAGTATCGCAAAGACGGATTCCATCAATAACGTACCTTGGAGCAATATCAAACCTCTCCTACGAGAAAATTTTATTGATTCAGAAACTAAATTAATTATATGTAACGGACTAATTAAATACCCACCTAAAGATCTCCGGTCTGCCATAATCAGTGAAATGCATTGTTCACCTGTCGGAGGACATCGAGGTGTTACGAAAACTTACAACCGGATAAAACATAAATATTACTGGGAAAACCTAAAATCGGACGTTCAAAGATACATTCAACAATGTTTGCAATGTCAGTTGAAGAAATTAGTACGAGTAAAAACAAAACAACCGATGATAATCACTGACACGCCAGGATCATCGTTCGATAAAGTAGCCATGGATATCGTAGGGCCTTTGCCCGAAACAGAAAGAGGAAACCAATACATTTTAACACTACAAGATCAACTAACAAAATATTGCATGGGCATACCACTGCCAAATCAAACTTCCGAAACTATAGCTGAAGCTTTCGTAGATAGATTTATCTGCGTATTGGGAACGCCTAAAGCAATATTAACAGATCAAGGAAGAAATTTCATTAGCGATTTGATGAAAAAGGTTGCTAAGATATTTAGAATCCGAAAATTTCGTACAACTGCCTTCCACCCTCAATCGAATGGATCGCTAGAAAGATCTCATCATGCGTTGGGAGAATATTTAAAACAATACGCAAA
>NW_011955043.1:0-1108 GCF_000949405.1 Vollenhovia emeryi | reverse complement strand
TTTCAACTCACGGCTTTGGAAACACAGTCTCCAGATATTAAATAAATTTTCTAAGCAATAAAAAAAAATGAAAAAAATGACCGTTTACTTGACCCTCCCCCCGTAAGTCGGCGATCTCTGCCGTCCACCAGCAGACGGCCTGCTGAGGCCGAGCTTTGGACCGGGGCATCGCAGCGTTACACGCCGCTGTTAGCGCTGCCCCGATCCACTCGGCCTCTTGCAGGGGGTCCGTCTCCCGGGTCTCGGGGAAACCTCCCCGGACCCAACAGGCGGCCTCTAACGAGGCCATCAGGGCGTCCTCACAGAGTTTCCTGAGGGCCCATCGCGGTCGCGTCTCCTGGCGGCGCACGGGGGAGAGGGCACCGAGCTCCACCGTTATGTAACGGTGGTCAGACAGAGTCTCGGTGCCCTCCTCCACCCTCCACCCTGTGATAAGGCGCGCGGCCGAGGGGGTAGCCCACGTGAGATCCACGATGGACTCCCCCCGCACGCAGGTGGAGGTCCGGCCCTCGTTGACTAGGACCAGACCGTGCGTCGCCGCCCACTCATTCAGAGCCCTACCCCTCTCGTTGTCGCGCCGGGAACCCCAACTCGTGTGCCACGCGTTGAAGTCCCCGGCAACGAGGACCGGCCTTGGACTCAGACGCAGGACCGTCCGTCCTACGTCCAATAGCCAGTCCCTGAAAGGGGCAGAGCGTTTGGTGGGCCTCAGATAGACCCCACGACCGCGATGGGCCCCCACTGCACGGCTACATGCCGCTTCCCGCTCTCGATGGGGGTCGTGCCGGGCCCTCCCGGCACCGACCGCCATTGTATCGCGACCGAGTCCCCGCCTGCCCGTTATCAACAGCCCAATATGGGCTGTCTCTCGGGGGGCGGTGGGGCTCGGTCACGATCGCCAATGTGTAACCACTCTCCACCACGCTTTGTTGGAGCAAGTCTTGCGCCTGTGGAGAGTGGTTCACATTGGCCTGTATCAGGCCAAATCCGCCCAAGTTCAGACGGGGGGGAGAGCGAGGCATTACTCAGCCTTATTATCCCCCCCGTCCGATAGGGTCTCTACCTCCATGGCCTCTGGAGGTAAGGCCCCCTTCCTTGGCGCCCCGCT
>NW_011955042.1:0-1107 GCF_000949405.1 Vollenhovia emeryi | reverse complement strand
GTGCTCCCCTTCTCCCCGCGGTCCCCTCGCCGCGGAGTACCCCCCTCCCCGCTGTCCCCTCGCCGCGGGGTACCCCCCCGCCCCGCTCCCCCCTCGGAGCTCCCGAGTTAGAACCGGCCTCTATACCCTACTGTCAGCAAAAAGTCGCTGTCGATGTATGCAATATATACTATATCATTATGTCCTCGAAAAGGATTTATGTATTGCCAATAAATGACATTCAGACCTGTAATGGTATTGTTACGTCAAAACCTCTTGGAAAGTGGAGGTATGGGAAATAGAGATTAGCGGGAGCCGAAGGATAGGGCTTCCAGACGAGGAGGTATGGAATGACGCAACTAGGAATTTTAATATCTCGCTAACACGCTCGGAGGGCGCGTGGAAGCGAGCCGAACGCACTTTGCTAAGGCTCTAAAAGGGCCAATGTCCGTGAGGACACTATGACTCTTTTCAAGAGCGGTGCGATCGCAGGTCCTGTTTTGGGTCAAGGAAATTAATCCCTATTACCCTGGGACGGACCTTGTGCACTCTCAAAAGGGGAACGAAGGGGGTGAGGTCTTTAGAAATGAATTAAAATAGGAAAAGATAAGTTTAACATAATATATTTACGATTTTTCTACATCTAGACATTACATTTGAAAATAAAATAAACAATTTTAATTAAACATTAGAATAACCGTTACGTTAGAAGATTTGTTTGACATATAATTTAGAAAAAAAAGGGAATACTAAAGTAAGAATAGAATTATAGAATAAAATATGTTACATTTTTATCGTCGGATTTTACAATAAGCGGGTGTAAGTGTGTGTGTTTATGTATGTGTAAGGGTGAGGGATTTATTAATGATCTTTAATGATGACGGAGGAGGGAGGGAAAAGTGGGAGAAGAGGAGTGATCATCCTGAGAAATATTATTTAGAGCGGCTAACCGACGCGCATGCCGATTCCTCAGATTCCTTAAACGTTTGATTACGGCTCTCGACTTTCTCCTGGTTTGTGTGGATCCGTGAGTCCACTAAATATATCGAGTTAGGGAGGTTGGCTAGACCTTTCGTTTGTTAATCTAAGTTTGGAAGTTGGTAGCTTCAGGGCGAAAGGATGGAAATG
>NW_011955041.1:0-1107 GCF_000949405.1 Vollenhovia emeryi | reverse complement strand
GGATCCTCTCCTCCACCATCTCCCCCGTGAGTTCCCCTGCCTTCACCCGCAGGGGCCCCCCCGTTTTCTTCTGGGCCTGGGGGGATGGTGGAGGGGGACTCTTTGCCCGGTTTCGAGGGGGATCGGTCCTCCTCCCAGAGGCAGACCTCCCCTTTCCCCTCGTCCGTGACCTCTCCCTCCCCGGGTTTGGGACCCGGGAGGTGCCCGCCTCCGGCGAGACCACCTCCCAGGTCTTTTTCTCCGGAGACGGGGGGTCGGCTACTTCCCCGGGGGGAGGGGGATCCAGTGGTAGACTATCAACGTCCACCTCCATCACCCCCTCCTCTCGGGCGTTCACCCCCGTAGGGGTGGTGCCTCCTCTGGTTCGCGGCGGATCGGGGGGTGGCATCATCCCCCGATCCCTTTCCTCCTTCTCCTTCCGGAGGGCCGCGACCTGCGCTCTGAGAGTCGCGAGCTCCTCTCTTAACGCCTCCTCCCCTTCGCTCGGCCCGCCCTTCATCCGCGTGGACAGCGCGTCCACTGCGAGCCTCGTGAAGAGGGCACCGTCCCGTATCGCTCCGGTGACGGTGCCCTTCAGATTTTTACTCGTCCTGGCCAGCTGGTCGATCTTGCTGACCTGATCGACCACCTGGGCCACGAGATCCCGGGTAGGGAGCTGGGGGATTTGCTCCCCCAGCTCCCTCTCCTTCCTACTCCTCCAGGTGCCTTCATACTGCCGGGGGTCATAATCCCCCTGCAGAATTCGTTCCACCTCGCGCTGCTGCTCTTGGAGCTTCTGGAGCTTCCTGTTCGCCTCTCTCTGGGCCCTTATTCCGACGCCCTTCCCGGTTTTTATAGGCCTGCCCCGGCCATCCTTCTTAGGGGGGAGAAGGTCTCCCTCCCCCCCGCTGGAGCTGTCGCGGGGGCGCGCCACCTTCCTGCGCTGCCCCCTCCCACCGCTCCTACTCCTCTTCGTGGCCCCCGAGCGGGACGTGTGGGACCTGATGCTCTCGTCGGAGCCACCGTCCCCCTCGGGGTCCACCGTGTCGGCGGTGTCGTCGTCGGTCGCGAAGACCTCGCTGTCCGCCTCACTCCTCGCGGTATCCTCCCCCTCCGTGTTCCTTGGGG
>NW_011955040.1:0-1107 GCF_000949405.1 Vollenhovia emeryi | reverse complement strand
TCCTATATACTATTTTCCGTACTCCGATCAAATTCCGCATTGTACCGATTATTTTCCGTACTCCGATTAAATTCCGTATTTTTCGTATCTTATTGTCAAAACCAGATCATTGCGTATTATTTTCCGGGTTCCGATCATTGCGTATTTTCCATATTACAATCCGTCTAATCATATTCCTTTTCTTTATATTTACCTACAGGGCGGACTCTTGTATTTACTAATCCTCTCTTCTTCTGTATTTACCTATAGGGCGTACCTACTGTAACTATCACGATTCCTTTGTATTGTATCCTCTGAATAAACCTCTCCTATTATTATTTACCGAAAACACCTGTAAGACTTATTTCCGATCCCTTCCAAAGCGACTGATTCTATCTACGAATTAAAATCTACCTTGCCTCCTTTCCTCCCGACGGCCCTGGAGCTGAGCATATTCGGCAACAGGAGGAACGGAGGATCCATTTATTCTAACCGACACACAGCACGTCAAAATACCGACCGCGAGAACGCTAGCTCCTCCGACCGTCAATCGGAACCGCGTGTCCGATTGAAAATAATTCCTGCCGGAATCCTGTCCGGAACCGGGAGGAGCTAGACCGAGATCAAAACGTTCGTTACAAAATCGATACCTGTCACTCTCGTAGCGACAACCGCGTCGAGTGTTCTTGAAAGGTTTTCATCGTTCCTAAAATTGATAAGAGTCGTCGCATACTGTCTTCGATGGAGAAGCCGCTCACTGAAGAACGCAAGAAACCGTCCTCTCACCGTGGAGGAGCTAGGGAAAGCCGAGAAAACCGTTTTAAAATTGGTTCAGCAAGAAGTCTTCTCTCACGAAATTCGAGAGTTAACAACCGATCGGGATGTACCTCGCAAGAGTCAATTGAAAGCATTGGATCCCGTCTTGGACCGCGATGGATTGATTCGCGTCGGAGGTCGACTCCGAAATGCAGACCTTTCCGACGAGCAAAAGCATCAGATAATCCTACCATCAAGACATTTCGTCACGAAGCTGATTATGAAAGCCGAACACGTGAGACTACATCACTGTCCACCCGCTCAGCTATTGAGCGCCGTGCGACACAAATTCTGGCCGTTAAGCGGCCGCCG
>NW_011955039.1:0-1107 GCF_000949405.1 Vollenhovia emeryi | reverse complement strand
GGGCGTTGTTACCTGATTGTCCCGTCTATTCGATTGTCTTCTCCTGTGGCTTGGCTGTTAATGGTATGTTGTTGGTCTGGATATAATGGCTCCCTGCCCATACCACAGGGCCGACACGGCCACGACGAACCAATAGACGTAGAATTATGGACAACGCGTTGTGATTTTTCGCGCAAGTTTTAATTGGTGATATTATATAATGCAGGGGCCCGACTATCGGGCCTCGCGCGCGATGTGAAATCGGGTGACGCAACTCAGCAGGATCAAAAATGTATCTTCTAGGTGCCGTTCACTTCACGTCCCAAGCGGAACTCCTGTTAATGATAGACGAGGACGAGCGACGCAGAGGTGCAAACCTTGGGTCCGAGCGCCATCAAGGTGTTACACTCGGTACTCACTCACCAAGCGCAACTGTGTCCGTGTGCTGCGCAGACTGCTCTGCGCAGCACACGGACACAGTTGCGCTTGGTGAGTGAGTACCGAGTGTAACACCTTGATGGCGTTCGGACCCAAGGTTTGCACCTCTGGAGCAGGGCTGGGCAATTTTCACTGCCCGCAGGCGCCCGTTTGCCCGCGAGCAATAGCTGTGCGTGTCGGGCAAGAGTGGGGAGTGGTGGGGAGACAGTTTCGGCAAGAGTGAGGAGACAGTTTCGGCAAGTGGGAAAGAACGTCGCGCTTTAGAAGTATAGTTCCGAATATGATTGAGACGTGGTGGGGCGATGATTGGAGTGGGGGCATGCCCGCGGGCATGCCCGCGGGCGCACGCGGGCGCCCGTTGCCCGCGGGCAGCATTTTGCCCACCCCTGCTCTGGAGCGACGGTCGACGAGGCCGATGAGCCAGAAGAGCCTGCCTTTTTTCGCGCATGCGCGTCAAATGCGGCTTCAGTAATTAAAGTGCTCGCTAGTTATAGTAAAATAAGGTTTATTAGTCGCCCATATTGCCGACATTTCGGAAAATTGCACGTTATACATTTCCGTAACCGTAACGGTAAGAAATTGAGCAACACAATTGGTCGACTCAGCCGATTACAGTTATACGGATGGACGAATTGAGCAATTTTATTTTTAAATTATAATTTCACATGATAATTATAAAAAGATGTGCAG
>NW_011955038.1:0-1107 GCF_000949405.1 Vollenhovia emeryi | reverse complement strand
AATTAAGGACAACCGCGTCTGGTCGTATTCACACGTTGCTTACGTCGCTTTGTTCGGAATGTCTAGGTGTAGAAAATTAATAATCTTTTTGCACACGAAGAAGATACAGATGTATTTCCCGTGTGTGATAGAAAGATTTTTCCTTTTCCACACATTGGACATTTATTTATTTCGTTGCGTTGACCGAAGTTTCAGTTTACGGTACGGACGTTCTTGTGCAGAGGTTCTAAGCCATTATATATTTCTGACAAAGTAAGGCTGATGGCAGAGAACAATCCGTAAACGCTTAAGACTGTCTCAGTCGTAGACGTAGGGCAAGGCAGAGAGTAACGTAAGTCATATACAATAGCCTTTCACGACTTACGTTTCTCTCTGCCTTGCCCTACGTCTACGACTGAGACAGTCTTAAGCGTTTACGGATCGTTCTCTGCCGTCAGCCGAACGATCGCGCACACCGTCCTGTAACATTCGTGCCGGCGGTTCGCAAGACGACGCGACGCACTTCTAACCTCTACGCGGAGCGACCGCGGCGGCGCGTCGTCTTGCGAACCGCCGACACGAATGTTACGGGACGATGTGCGCGATCGTTCGGCTGATGGCAGAGAACGATCCGTAAACGCTTAAGACTGTCTCAGCCGTAGACGTAGGGCAAGGCAGAGAGTAACGTAAGTCATATACAATAGCCTTTCACGACTTACGTTTCTCTCTGCCTTGCCCTACGTCTACGACTGAGACAGTCTTAAGCGTTTACGGATTGTTCTCTGCCATCAGCCTAAGGGCCTGAACAGAATGGCTGTCTTATACTCTTGTTACGACCCGCGTTTTTATTTTTGCGCGGGGACGTCAGAGAATCTCTGACGAGAAGAGGAAAGGCAGCGAAGGAAGAGGGAAATTGACGTCAGAGTGTGTGAGTGCAAATGTGTATGAATGAATTGAATGTAAGTGTGCGTGTGGTTAGAATGATTACTTTATTTTATTGTATGTACAGGTGTGTGTGTGTTCGCGTAGGGGCCTTATAAAGGAGGCATGTTTCTACCCCTTCGCGGAGCGTTGACGCGCGGGAGGATAACCTTTATCCTCCGCTGCAACCGCTCCACTGAGACCACT
>NW_011955037.1:0-1106 GCF_000949405.1 Vollenhovia emeryi | reverse complement strand
TTCTCTCTCGCGTGCGGGCGAAAAAGCGAGCGAAGCGAAGGAAAGACTTTTGTAAGCGGAGCGGAGGTCCGCTTGTACCCCGCAAGGGAAATAAACTCATACATACATACATATCCACACACGCAGTATGCATATATAAATAATTTCATTCAATAAAAATTTCAATAAGAAAGTTTTAATGAACCGGAACCGGAACCGAAAAAAACTGTAATTTGTACAATACCGGTACTTTTCTTAGCTAGAAAACCGAAACCGAAACCGAAACCTTTATTAAATATTTTAATGAACCGAAACCGGAACCGAACCGATATTTTCGTCCGGTCCGGGTCCCTGATTTCAAATTTGCAAAATTGCAAGTGTTCGAGGCAACCCCGTGCTTCTACTTGTTTTTCTTAATTTTTTTTCATTTATTCAGAATAATAAACCAAATTAAATGAAATTACTTACTGCAATTTCATAGATGTTTTTTTCTGGCGTCACCGGACGGCGATTATTAACTTGTCCTTTCAGGTTATGTGAAATCTTTCCTTCCTCTTCTGATTTCTGGTACGCGACTTCCTCTGCGAGCCGATACGACCATGAGGAAGCAATAGACGTTGTAGAGTTAATGCGATGTCGAATAGTTGAAACAATGCAGGGGTCCGTTAACCGGGCCTCGCGCGGGATGATGCAATCGGATGATACAACTCCGCAGGACCAAAATTTCTCTTCGATCGGAGGACGTGTGAATCGCTCGGCGTCCCAAACGGAACTATCCATGTAAATGCCGTCTGTGGCCGTGTGACGCACACACGCTCGGGTCTCCCACACACTCTCCCGCCTGTAGGTGAGATAGCGACAGTGAGAGATAGCCCGAGCGGCTGCGGGAACTAGCGGGGCTACTAGTATAGCAACGGTAATGGGGAAAAAGTGGTGTAAGTCGCCTCGATCTACCATCCTAGCTCCTCGCGAGCCGTGTAAGCGAGAGAGAACGCATTATGCGAGAGGGTCGGCGCGGATTAATGCTATCCGTGTGACCCGTGTACTTCTCAATTAAATTTTATGATAATTATATATATGCTTTATTACCTTTAGCTTACAGCCAGAAAGTGGGACTTGGTTTACAA
>NW_011955036.1:0-1110 GCF_000949405.1 Vollenhovia emeryi | reverse complement strand
ATAATCTTTGGGGTCGTCCATATCGAATCAAACACCCTGTATACAAAATGAGACCAGGATAGTCTATGGATAACATATAAGAACAATATCGTGCAATTAGAACTAAGATTAATAGCCTAGAAAAAAAGATTAGTTCTAATCACCGCAAGTCTGAAAATCCAATGCTAGAAAACGAGAAAAAGACAACATGGCGTGTAGAAATAGTTGCAAGCTTTCTCGAGAGATGTCACTGCCAAACATCTGTCAGATTGTCGGTGGCAACATGGCAGCAAGCCGGCGATAATCGCGTCCAGCTGATCGCATCAGTGAGGGTGCTTTCACATGGAGCGTAAGTTGCGTAGCGTAATCTGCGTATCGCCAAGGACTAGTTCAACGGAATTATTGAAACGGTTCTATCAGCATGTTCCTGTGATTGGTGATACGCAGGTTATGCTACGCAATTTACGCTCCATGTGAAAGCACCCTGAGACTGGATCCACATGGAGCGTAACCGTAACCTGCGTATTACCAATCACAGAACTATTTCAACGTAATTATTGAAACGGTTCTATCAGAAAGACCCTGTGATTGGTTATACGCAGGTTACGCAAGTTACGTTTCATGTGAATCCAGCCTGACGCGAGCATGGTGCGACGCGAGTTTCGCAATACATAACAAACGTGAGTGCGAGTGTGACAGAAGAGTGAAACATGAAATAACGTGTTAGTCTTTCCCGTCTTTCCGCAAGAAATATGCGCACGTTCGTTATTTATTGTGAGACTTTCGCGCCACGCTGTGCTCGCATCTCTGAGGGTGACGTCCCATGGAGCGGAATACGCGGAAGCAGAATCAGCGGATCGCCCGACGGTAGTGACAAGATGAAAAAATGTCAGATGCGTCAATTATGTGATGGTACTAGTAAAATAAATACTAGATGCGTCTAATTCCTGACGGTACTGACAAAATGTAAAATATGTCATATGCGTCAATTCCGACGGTAGTGACAAGATGAAAAAATGTCAGATGCGTCAATTATGTGATGGTACTAGTAAAATAAATACTAGATGCGTCTAATTCCTGACGGTACTGACAAAATGTAAAATATGTCATATGCATCCATTTCGACGGTAG
>NW_011955035.1:0-1106 GCF_000949405.1 Vollenhovia emeryi | reverse complement strand
CCCAAACAACACCAAGTCGACTATTAGTTGACTGTCAGTCGGCAGAAGAAGTCTAAAGTCGACTTCAAAGTCAGGCTGAATGTCAACTTATAGTCAACTAATAGTCGACAAATGACTCGACTATAGTCGGCTGTCAGTCAGCCAAAAGTAGACTTAGAAGTCGACTTTATGGCAATTAGAAGTCGACTTTATGATGATCAGAAGTCTACTTTACGGCGATCAGAAGTCGACTTTGTGACAATTATAAGTCGACTTTAAGGCAATTAGAAGTCGACTTTATGATGATTAAAAGTCTACTTTACGGCGATCAGAAGTCGACTTTGTGACAATTATAAGTCAACTTTTAGTCAATTTTACGTTATTTATATTAAGGGGTTAGGCCACCTTGAACGAGTCAAAATTAGTGTCATTTTTGTTAATTTTTTAAGAAATACAACAAAATATATACAAAATTTAAAAGTAGGTATGTATTTAACATGTCTTTAAGGTAAAAAATATATTTTTTTGTTTATTTTTGTCTCGGCTTTACCGCCTCTATTTTACATAAAAAATAAACCAAAAATATTTTATTTACCTTAAAGACATGTTAAATACATACCTACTTTTGAATTTTGTATATATTTTGTTATATTTCTAAAATAAAATTGATGAAAATGACACTGACTTTGACCCGTTCAGGGTGGTCTAACCCCTTAACTACTAAATTTTTAATTGTCACTTTGAAAACTTGATCGATTTAAATTTTTATATTTTAATTGTATAATATTTACAATATTGTATAATTAAGGAATAATAAAATTATATAAAGTTATTGTATATATGATCAAGTTTTTGAAAATGTTCCAATTAAACTTAAATTATAATGAGCATGTCTTGGTAAAAAAACAAACAATACACCAGAGTATATATTCCTTTTTTTAATAATGCTTTTATATTTTTGACAAATACACCTGTATATTCTGCTACATATCATTTACAGGTATTAAGTATTTATATATTCAGGATATCTATACATATATTACTTTTACTTTGTGTATCTTCATGTACAATGTACATGGCTACAGGCTTTTGTGTGCAGTAGAGCTATAAATTATAAATTAACCAAA
>NW_011955034.1:0-1106 GCF_000949405.1 Vollenhovia emeryi | reverse complement strand
AAATCGTGCATTAGGAAAATTTTTTGCTATAAGGAAAATTTTTCTTTGTCCCAACAAAATTTTCTTAGGTCACAAATTGGATATTTATTTAGGACATTTACTTGATCCAAATAATTTTCTTTTTCCGTGCAAAAGCGTAGGCATGTACGAAGGCATGTTCGAGAGGCATGTACGAACATAAACGCAGATGTCCTTCAAAAAGTGCGGAATGATTTTCGCCGTAGGTTGGACATTTGTATCCAGGTAAATGGCAGTGTCTCGGTTGTGACGGAGAACTGTTCCGTTACCGAGGCCTTGAGGAAGGAATGTGCCGGTATTCACTCCGATTGGAGTGATGAGGATCGTGAGAGGTTTGAGAGAGAAAAGAAACAAGAGGGACTGCACTTGACTCCAGTCTTTTACTGTATTTCGCGTTAAACAGCGTATCATTAACCAAGTCTGTGAATCAATCGCAATTTTCACCACGCGGCGGGAATCGTACGTCTATCGCACGCAGGGAGGCCGTGATCACCGCGTGACCGTATGAAACGCACCATCACTGCGGTCAAGAAGCCGCGGGAAGTCTTCCGTCACAATTCGCGACGCTCCACACAACTGATCACGCAAGACTAACGTTGCGCGATGTCGATTAACCATTAATTCGGTCGAAGTATGTGATACCTTTTAACGAGCCAGAGGGGCTTCCGTCATCACGCACTTGCTCCCCGTTCGCGAGCTCGAACCGGAGTTCCCGTTATGGAGCACGATCGTTCCCGAATATTAACGATCGCGCCCTGGTAGGTCGATTTCGATACCACTAAGCCGCGCGGGGCAAGAAATCAAGTGGGTGGCTCCACCCGGCGGGAATCGACTGGTCGCACGCCTCGCGACTCCGAAATAAAAGTTCCATCCGGAACAGGCAGTCTTTTCGAACACCTACAATAATTGTACACATGCCCCGATCTTGCCTTGACCGGCCGGAATGTGCCCTGATCTTGCCTTATAACTTAAAAAGTACTTAAGGGGTAACACCACTGTAAAAGTCTAAAATAAAACGCTTTTGCGATTTGTTTTTGGATGGAAGATAAAAGTAAGAGGATATTATATTCAAGAATGTTATTAACCAT
>NW_011955033.1:0-1106 GCF_000949405.1 Vollenhovia emeryi | reverse complement strand
ATTTTAATAAAATATTTGGATCACTTATATTTTAATTAAATATTTATTAAATGGAAGTTAGCCGGATTCAAAATTTGGTAATTATGGAGAATAGGAACTTTTCCGAATTTTGATATTTTCTTGCGGTTTTCTTGGTAAAAACCTTTGTTGTGACTCTGACAGTGATAATCAATCGGGGGAGCCCGAAAAATATGCACCCCGAGTGACCTTCAGAAGGTTTTAGTCCCAGTCTACAATAGAGATTTAAGCCCTAAGCCTTAAGAAATTGACTAATCACAGTCGCGCATTCTTCTCATACTTGACCGTGATTGGCCAATTTCTTAAAGCTTAGGGCTTAAATCATCTATTGTAGACTGGGACTTAGCCGTCTGTCGTACGTCATGGCATCGGACACAGGCCCGATAGGACACGGACTCGATCGGACACAGGCCCGATCGGACACATTTTGTATCGGGTTTGCGTATTTCTGTAAAGCACAATATTCTTGTGTGCGTATGGACTTACAAATGATGGAAAATTATCTGCTTTACAAAACAGTTAACCCGGGTTAACCTTCTGAAGGTCACTCGGGGTGCATATTTTTCGGGCTCCCCCGATTGATTATCACTGTCAGAGTCACAACAAAGGTTTTTACCAAGAAAACCGCAAGAAAATATCAAAATTCGAAAAAGTTCCTATTCTCCATAATTACCAAATTTTGAATCCGGCTAACTTCCATTTAATAAATATTTAATTAAAATTATCTGGATCACTCACAAACCTTTTTAATTGCACTACAAACGTCTTCATACGAAATACCAACGATTTTATATAAAAATTTTATCTAATTTATCTATTGCGCTAAGTATACGGTGGAAAAATAATTAATTAATTACAAACAAACGAATGACTCACAAACCTTTCTAATTGCACTAGAAACGTCTACATACGAAATACAAACGATTGCATATAGAAATTATTTAAAAATACGTTCAGTCGGCGTCAAGTATGAACGAATATGTTCTTTTCATATTCTCCTCTTGAGGGTGCTTTCACATGGAGCGTAAAGCCCGTATCAGACTACGGATTGAGATTGGGGATTAGATTGAAATTTGACCAATCAGAGT
>NW_011955032.1:0-1106 GCF_000949405.1 Vollenhovia emeryi | reverse complement strand
CGCATAGGATTGCATTTGTTCACGTTAATAGTCAAGTTGTGTATACGCGACAGCGCCCACCCGCTATCACGCTCCTGAAACTCTTCGAGTTCAGCTAGAGTCGGACCGATTACGCGCGACTCGTACCATTGTTGTAGATCCGTTGTAATAAACAGTTCACAGTTTTTTGTATTTATGCTTTTATTTGCACGTTTGTCACCCGCCACACAGTTGTGCTTTCGAAGAAGTTCCAACACCACCACCCCCGAAATGTACGAATCGCCTTTCAACTCGGCACTTGACACTCTCGAGTCGCGCGATTCGAGCCACCAGCGATTGTCTGTTACCGATGGATAGCCTTGGACGCTTGACACGGCTATGTTCCTCTAGCTCAGCGATACACTCGTGGCATTGTTGCAGCCACCCCAAATAATCACCTAATGTGGTGATCCTGTCGGCTCGTTCCACCAGATCTTGCTCTCGTTGTTCCATGTTGTCGCGCTAGCGTCTTTTCAGACTTTATACTGTCCACAATGTTTTTCTTCTCGATCTCGTATAAAATCTCCTACTGTGATGCGACACGTTTCCGAACCGATTATATACCATAAGAAAGTCACTGTCAGCAGCCAGGTTTCGGCGCTTGACCCCGTGACTCATGCCATGGATGCGCGCAGCTGTGGTATCGGCGCTAATCAAAGACATCTCCGGTGATATCTATTACATGCCGATACAGTAGACGCGAGTTTAAACGTGGAACTTCTTGGCATCACGTGCCTAGATAAGAAAGACTTTGACAGAAAATATGAATACGCGTCCAGGTGTTCGCGCTAATCAAAGGCATCCCGGTGATATCTATTACATGCACGCGCCGCGGATCGCCTCGCGCCGCGGACCTTCCCGCGCTGCGGATCGCATAGCGTCGCGGTCCTCCCCCTCCCCGCGCCCCCGCGGATCGCCACAGAATATCTCCTTCCCCGCGCCCCGCGGATCGCCAAGCGTCGTGGAATAATAAGCGTGGAACTCCTCGACATCGTTCACCTTGATAAGAAAGTCATCAGCCAGGTTTCGGCGCTTGACCCCATGACTCATACCCGTCCAGGTGTTCGATGACAGGTCAGCACCTAGAT
>NW_011955031.1:0-1106 GCF_000949405.1 Vollenhovia emeryi | reverse complement strand
TTAATAAATTCAATTCATTCATAGTCATTATTTTCATTAATAATTTCAATAATAATATAATAATCATCATTAATAATATATTGCACGCATTAATACATTTTACTACGATGCACGCACATCAATATATTGATGTGCGTGCATCGTATGTACGAATGATAGTTAGTAAAATGTATTAAATATAAAAAATATAATATATAAATATAAATATATAAAATATAAATATAAAAAATAAATATAAAAAAAGTAATAATATCAATATATTGATATTATGAATTCATTGTACAGTTCAATGTAACAACTGTGTTCTAATCATTATCCCTTCGGTTTCGAATTTATTCTTTTTTTTCTTCCAATAAAACTTTATACAATATCTTTTTCTTACAAATCGAGAGACGAAACGATAGAATCCCGTGAAAATTGTATCTACTGATTTATGATCAGTTTTGTTCTTTTGAACTCTTTCTCATTCGTCGAAAATGATGTACTTTAACTCTTTCATAGTCATTAATAATATCATTAATTCATAGTCATTAATAATATCATTCATAGTCATTAATAAATTCAATTCATTCATAGTCATTAATAAATTCAATTCATTCATAGTCATTAATAATATCAATATTGATATTGTTGCAATTTGTCTCTAGGGCAATTAAAAAGTCGATTATAAATCGCGAATCCATGTCACACTATGTGGTCCCACGAACCCAGCGTACGGTACCCCCAAAACAGATGTCGACGGAGGAATTCGCGAAATCGCTCACGGAGAAATTGGAAATCGTCGTACGAGAGCAGAAGGCCAACGATTCACTAGGCTCACACCTGCCCGAATCTAAATCTGTGCCATCGGAGTACGGTGATTTCCGGGAATGCCAGTTCGTCGCTGATCCGAGAATGCCATCGCTGATTTCTGACACACTACATCAAGAGGTGACTAGCTGTTCTTTTCTTTTCTTTATTTACCGAACGGACGAGTGTGATACGAATAATTATGTCACAGGTTGAACAAATAGACGACACTCTTGGAAGACTTGCTTACTCAATTTTAATTTTCACGCGTATCATTAATAATATCAAAATTGATATTATTAATAATATCAATTAAT
>NW_011955030.1:0-1106 GCF_000949405.1 Vollenhovia emeryi | reverse complement strand
CCTTGAGATTGACTTTGTCGATAACATAGCATACTATACCGGAGATTTACCAATTTAACCAAATAGATATGCTGATGACAGTTGACACAAATCAATATCGATTTGAACTATTGAAAAAAAAACATTTTAAACTATTTCTAAAATTCATTGCAAGTAAACAGAAATAGTTTCTTAATAAAAGTCTTGCATACATTTTTACACTAATTTCATTAATGTGAAAGACGTGTGGTTGAAGAAAGCACCTTTATCACTGGCCATTTTGCCATCCCTGAGCGCGCGAAATTCTAGCTCTGCTATTCGAGATGTTTAAACTGTTCCCATTTGAAAACTATTATAGCCTCGACTTTTTCGTATTAGAATTTTCGTCTCAAAATGTTACAAAGTACTTGTCATTAAAATATTTATCGCCAGTTCAGGTACACCCTGTATAATTATTGTCTTTACTTTTGTATCAAAGAAAACAATTATGTACATTTTCTCCCGACGAAAGAGACTGTCACCTTCTCGCGGTTTTCGTCGGGCAACAATGTGTACGTTTACTCTATTTACAATAACTGACGTAGACTTATTCTTCTCTTCAGTCATTGTCGCCTGATACATTTTTACTTTTTACCGGAGAGAATCCTTCAATTGTTGTTCATCGTTAAAAATTAATGCAAATTAATAGATTTTTAGTACAATGTGTACTATTAATAAAATTATCGTAAATCATCTTTTTAATCAATTATTTTAAAATATTAACAGATGATTTCTTTACAAAAGGACGTACACGTTGGCCAAGAGTGGACACCTATCATTCTTTTCATTTTTTCTATCATTTTAATTATTTTACTAAGCCATGGTAGTGTCTCATGCATAAAACAGACGCGAGATGATATAGACAAGCCAAGCCGCTAGCCGTTACATCGAAAATTGTTAGCTAGAACGCATGTAACGCGTGCTAGCTATATTCCATTATAGCGCGGAGAAAAAGAGACATATACGTCTGTCCTCTTCTACCGCCGAAGCCGACCGAACCGCGCCGAGCCGCGCCGACAAGCCCGCCGTCCGCTACACGACCGCGTGATTGTGTGCGTGCCGGGCGCCCCACCACGCGCCATCCTCCG
>NW_011955029.1:0-1106 GCF_000949405.1 Vollenhovia emeryi | reverse complement strand
TATTACAAAACCGTCAAGATACCAGACTACCTCTTCAGATGAAGATATTCCCAGGAAAGTAGGAAAGAGTGTTACAAGAGTGTTACAACAAGATAAGAGTGTTACCAAGACACTGGAATCGGACATGAGAGATTTAAGAGTCATTTTACAGGAAAATTTCTCACATGATTACAATAAAAACTCACAAACGCCTTTGTTACATACATTAGATAACGTACAGCCATATACACAAACTCAGGCACAATATCAACCACATACACCTACTCAAGTACCATGTCCGACAATATCCACTCACAATCAGATACAATGTCCATTACAAACATCTACTCAGACACCATATCAACCAGGACAAATGTCTCATCAATTTCCATCTTCACAAACATCTATTAATTCTCAATCATACTCTACATTACCTCAGTCAATCACACCAGTGTCACAAATTATACCTGTCACAATATGTAACTCACCTATTATGTCGACTCAGAATCAAAATGTTACAGACAATATTATTAATACATGCAATAAGTTTCAGGATAATTTTTCTAACATAGGCAGAGCGATACAGACGACAACGAATTATAGTGCACAACGAACAGAAAGCGAAGAGGAGAATCGGTGAGTATATAAAATTATAAAAATAATAACAATAGACATAAATATAACAAGAAATAACAAATAATAACAATGATTAAAACTATTAACAATAAATAAAACTTTTATCAAAATAATGTTATTAATTTAGTGTTAACTGTATGTTTAAAAATATATTCATTTGTTATTTATACCAGTACAATTTTTATAGCAAAATCCAGGAACGATTGAGCTATATAGAAACAGAGTTAAGGTAAGTAATGTATATATGAGATGACCAAAATAGTTTCAACATCTTGTTTTATCATAATGGAATACACTTGCTTTCGTGTGTCTCTGCTAGCTGGTGAGAGTCAATCAGGATGCAGTATGATAGGTCGGTGACTTAAAGCTAAATCCTGATGGGTTCTCACTAGCCAGCAGAGGCTCACGCAAGCAATCAAGTGGGCAAAGAAACGTTGTGTGCTGTTCGCTTTAAAGTACAAGAAAGAATTTAAGTGAATCATAACAGCAAA
>NW_011955028.1:0-1106 GCF_000949405.1 Vollenhovia emeryi | reverse complement strand
CCGGGTAATTCCTTGATAGGAGTTTCAGGAGTCCTAGGCCAGGTTGCTTCGGATTGTCTGAGCCACATTGGGCCGTGAAACCAGGAGTCGTTTTTTAAGAATTCTCGCGGAAGTTGACCTCGCGACAACGCGTCAGCCGGGTTGTGTTCCGATCTAACATGCCGCCATTCAAAGTCTTTGGTAATGTCTTGAATTTCCCTGATACGATTTGCTTCGAATATTTTAAGGACATTTGGAGATTTTCTTAACCAATGTAATACGATCATGGAGTCGGTCCAAAAAATGACCTTATTCGGTTTAAAAGTAAAGGCCGTGCACGCTTCACGATATAAACGCGCGAGGGTAAGGGCCCCACTGAGTTCGAGTCGAGGTATGGTCATGTCCTTGAGAGGGGCGACGCGCGTCTTGGCACAACAGAGTCTTACGATCGTATCACCTTGCTTGTTGCGGGATCGCACGTACAAGCAGGCGCCGTAACCGATCTTACTCGCGTCGCAAAAGCCATGAATTTGAATTTCAATGAATTCATTGATTATCAAACAACGATCAACGGTCAAATGATCAATCAATTCGAGTTGTTCTACGAACGATGACCATGAGGAGTGTAATGCGCTAGGCACTGACTCGTCCCATGAAATTTTTGCCTTCCAACACTCTTGCATTAACACCTTTGACGTAAGAATAATCGGGCCGAGTAAACCGAGAGGGTCAAAAATTTTTGCTATTGCGGATAAAATGTGACGTTTAGAAACTCTATTGCTCGTTTCGATTGGGTTGACCGTATAAATTAATTCATCCCGACGCGCATTCCAAGTAATGCCTAATGTCTTTAGAATCGGATTTTCGTTGGTGAGGAATTCTACGTCTAGTGTTCGTTCGTTCAAATCTTTAAGAGCTTGCGGGTGAGTCGCAGCCCATTGTCGAATATGGAAACCGCCGCGTTTCAGAATTTCGATGGTCTGGTCGCGAATTTGTAAAAGTCCCTTTAAGGTATCCGCACCGGTCAGAAGATCATCGACGTATAGATCGCGTTTTAATATTTCAGCGCCGATAGGAAAGTCCTTGCTCTCGTCACTCGCAAGTTGCTGTAACGTTCGGATGGCGAG
>NW_011955027.1:0-1106 GCF_000949405.1 Vollenhovia emeryi | reverse complement strand
ATTTTTCTTATTCCATTGCATTTCTGTTATGTACATTTACTGTAAAGGTATTTGAATGACATTGTTCATTTTATTTTAAAATGAAAAATGCCTTAATAAAAAAACAGGCCATTGTTTTCATCCGCAAACAAAAAGAGAATGTCCAGTTTCTACCGGGCCTTGGCCTAAACTAGTTCACAGTAAGTATATGTAATTGGAAAGATCTTGAAGAGTAGAGAAATTTTCCCAATGGGCATAACCTTGGACACAATAGTGGGTAGTGGAGAGAATATCTGAAAAGTTTTTTGGCCATCACGGACTGTATTAAGGCTTGAAAGGAGGAGATACCTGACAAAGGCCCTCAGCGAAATAACTGAGTAGATTTGAAGTCACGAGAGTTACAGTGATATCTGTGTGGTATTTGAAAGCTCTGACAAAGAGTATCCAGGGTGATTTGAATTGTTTCAATGGCTGGTTGGTGCTGGGAAGACTTGTAAGCTTAGTCCGGACTAGCCATAAAGGCTGGTTGGTGCTGGGATGGCTTATAAGTCTAGTCCGGACCAGGTATAACGGCTAGTTGGTGCTGGGAAGGTTTGTGAGCTTAGTCCGAACGAGCTATAATGTCTGGTTGGTGCTGGGAAGACTTGTAAGCTTAGTCCGGACCAGCCATAAAGGCTGGTTGGTGCTGGGATGGCTTACAAGTCTAGTCCGGACCAGGTGTAGTGGCTGGTTGGTGCTGGGAAAGCTTATAAACTTAGACCGGACTAGTCCGTATTGCTGAGTTAGTGCTGAGAGAATGTGATAAACCTTGTTTGCACTAGCTTGTAGTGACTGGTTAGTGCTGAAAGGGCTTTACAAGCCTAGTCCGGATGAGCCATAATGACTGATTGGTGCTGGAAGGACTTGCAAACCTTCGAAGTAGTCATAACCTTTTATAAGACATGCTTCCACGCGGCAACGGTGGACATCTGGTTATAAAGACTAAGTGCCTTATATAACGTTTGTGAAACTTCAGTTCTTAAATAGTTTATATCACATACGTTCAATACCTCTACACAACATGTGGAGTTATTTAATATCTATTTTTACGGTTAAAAAATTACTTTTCAGTCATAATATAAAAAGGG
>NW_011955026.1:0-1106 GCF_000949405.1 Vollenhovia emeryi | reverse complement strand
GATTTTTTACAAATTATAATAAATTTTTAAAAATTCCACCGTTAACATTAATGCATTTTTCAACTCTTGTGCGAACATGGCGTGTTGCTCGTCTGAGTACATCGTGACGTTCCTTTATGCGGGCACTAGCATTCATTATTTGAGCAGTTCGTCTCGTGTATTCACTTTTCTTCTGTAGACTTCACTCTTCATCCAACCCCATAAACAAAAATCCAACGGACTTAGGTCTAGAGACCAATTAATGGCACTGCCACGATCAATCCACCGATTAGAGAAAGTGGCGTTGAGAGAGAGAGATATACCATAATTTGTTTTTTAATGATATATTATGTTTTAAAAAACACTAATTAATACATTTTTTCAGAGAATATAAGAGAATTAACATTCCTTTTTCAACAATAATATGTGCCTGCGTGCGTGCGTGCGTGCGTACACACATTATTGAAAAAGGAATGTTAATTCTCTCATTTTCTCTGAAAAAATGTATTAATTTGTGTTTTTTAAATATAATAAATCATTAAAAAACATTATTTTTAAGATAACCCTAAATACAAATATATTATTAATTTATATACTACGTAAAAAAAGTCACGAGATAAGTCAAGAAGACCTCATTTTAACGTCTTTATGACGTCACAAAACCGTATTTGCCAAGAACCATAATGACGTCATCATGACCGATACAACTATGACTTTTGAAAGATGTCATTTTGACATTGTTTTGACTTATGTGTTCTCCTTGGGATGCTCGAAGAATGACTAACAAGTTCTATGTACCGGGCGCTGAATACAAACAATTTATGTCGAGAACAGTTTTCAGTGTTTTAATTCATTTTTTTAAGGTTATGAATGGAATGCGACCTCGCCGAGTCAAATGACCTTCAAATATGGACTCAGCGACCCTGAAAACATATAATCTCTTTGCTTTCTGGGTGTTTTCATGAATGTTCCAACTTTCATCATTTTTTTGAGGTTAGGTTAACGAAATGCGACCTGACCGAGTCAAACCAACCCCGGATTCGGATTCAGCGACCCCAAAAACCCATACAGCACAAATTGTTACAGAAAGGTTTCAGAAAGATTCCAAAATTATTTCAATATTTCAC
>NW_011955025.1:0-1105 GCF_000949405.1 Vollenhovia emeryi | reverse complement strand
CCGATTAATTACTCTTTCATTTTATGATTGATTTTTAATTAGTGATAAAGTATTAAATATTTTGTGAAAACATTTACTACTTATTCCAACTAATCTTAAAACGATTGTCAAATACGAAACATTTTATGTTTCTCAAATTGCCACGTTCTCAATTCTTAAGCTTTAATCAATTAGTCCCAGTCTACAATAGATGATTTAAGCCCTAAGCCTTATGACTTAAGCTCTAAGCTGTGACGTATGTCCGGTCTAATAAATGCCCGTCTACAATAGGTGATTTAAGCCTTAAGCCTTATGTCTTAAGCTCTACGCTGTGACGTATTTCGTTCTAAGCATTTCCCGCGCTGCTTTAAGCTTTAAGCCCCAAGCCTGAAGAGAGTTGGCCTACTCCCAACTTCTAAAAGCATAGAGCTTGAGGCTTCCCAGCGAGAGATGACTCGTCGATCGATGTCAATCAACGAGTTTCTCACTATGTTGGATCGATGGAAGCGGTCATTTTAGTTTCGAAGTTATCTTCGAGAAGTATGGTAGTGGTGTTCAATATTCGGTTGGATAAAAAAATATGGATAACATAATATTACCTGTTGGACTTCCGTTTCCGGTGTGATCGAGAGTGACACGTGCGAGAGTAAAGCGAGAATTGTGAAGGCAAGAGAGAGAGTGAGAGAAGCGAAGTGAGAGTGAGTGGAGGTGAGAGTGCGAAGGGAGAGGGTTGAAGGGAGAAGAGGGAGTTAAAGGGCGGTCAGAAAGGGATTCGGGAGAAGAGTAGATAGAAAGAGCGAAAAGAGGCAGGTTAGGGCACGGAACAAGAAACACGGAGAGAGGTAGTGGGAGTAGTAGGAGCCGCGGCAGGCGCGAGCGCCAGAAGGCATAGAGTAGACAGAGCGCAGAGGGGAAACTGGATAGGGAGAACGGGTAGTACAGGCTGGCCATAGAGTAAGAGTAGAGAAAGAATAGAGAGGGGAGTTAGAAATGGAAGAAAACGGCGGGGAGAGTCAAGAGGATAGAATAGAATTAGAGAGAATAAAGAGAATAAAAGAAAAGGGAAGAAGCGGGAGTACAGGAGCAGTAGATGAAATATGGAAAAGGAAGAGAGCGGAGTTAGATA
>NW_011955024.1:0-1105 GCF_000949405.1 Vollenhovia emeryi | reverse complement strand
TTTAATTCGTCTCGTCTCTTATTTCTAGAGTAGGGCTGCGTTCCGATATTCACTGCCAGTACTGTAAAGTTCTATTTCAGTTTGTTTTAATTAATAAAGTACCGGTCGGGACGGACCCTGATTAGGAGGAACTATAGGAAACTTATACCGCGTGAGGAAAATAAGGGCGTATTTCCCGCGCTCTCCTGGTCGGAATGTCGATTATCTTGGTTCCTGTATTGTGGTGATCACTCAAGGTTCACGTGAGCCTTGAGCGCCCACCAATTTCCTACAGTACTGAAAATGCATAGTATACGTGACGTAAACTTTCAGTACTGGCAGTGAATATCGGAACGCAGCCTAAGGCTGGTATTACATTTGTCGTACGACAAAGTTTTTAAGCGTATTGATTGGCTGAAGGATAGTAAAATTCTCGAGTATCTAGAAACTTTCTATTCAGCGGCCAATCGACACGCTTGAAAAATTTGTCGTACGACAAATGTAATAGTACCCTAAAACTGCGGTGAAGCTAACGCTACAAATGTTTCGAGCCTTAATTCTATTTTCATTGGAAGAAGCCCATACAGCACAAATTGTTACAGAAAGGTTTCAGAAAGATTTCAAAATTATTTCAATATTTCACATTTCATGCTCAACATTTCTGACAGAATTCTACAATATGTCATATGAAATGATGTAACAGAAATGTTTCAGAAATCTATCATATGCAATAAATTTGAAAAAGTAATGCGAATATTACAAAAAGATTTTTCTCGCTTTTTGAGTCACATACATATATGGAACGTTGAAATGCTTGCCGCGCGGTAAAAGACGACACGGTAGCCAATCAACTTACAACTTTTGTAAAAGTATAATAAGGCAATAATTGACTACTGCGTCATCTTTTAAAATTTCAAAATATTGAAATAATTTTGAAATCTTTCTGAAACCTTTCTGTAACAATTTGTGCTGTATGGGTTACTCTGTTAATCGATATAATTCGTTCTTTGTTCTTAGTTTTTGGACTTTCAAACTTGGACTGTCAAACACTTTGTAAAACCGGCTGCAATGAGTTATGCCCGTAGTTATGCATTATGGATTTTTATGTAGATTGGAAAATCCAAAG
>NW_011955023.1:0-1105 GCF_000949405.1 Vollenhovia emeryi | reverse complement strand
TCAATATTAAAACGCAGGTCTGACTCTCTGATGGTTTCGCCATTAACTACTCAAGAAGTAGACAATGCGAGAACGTTCTGGGTCAAGCGGACTCAAAAGGGTTCTTTTCGTCGGGAATTGGAGATACTCTCCAAAGACCAATCCATGCCAAAAACAAGCTCTCTCCTCCGATCATCCCCGTTTCTAGACGCAAACGGAATTCTACGAGTTGGTGGTCGCTTACACTTCTCCGATCTTTCGGCTAATGCTAAGCATCCACTCATTCTTCCGAAAGACTCACCCTTCACCGGGCTGATAATTGCGGATGCGCATCTTCGAACTTTGCACGGAGGCACTCAACTCACTACCGCTTTTATACGTAACGACTACTGGATAATCGGAGGAAGAGCCCCTATACGGTCATTTATTCTCAAATGTGTTCGATGCTCACGCTTTCGGCGCAAAAGAGCGCAACAATTATTGGGGCCACTACCAGTGGAGAACATAACTCCATCTCGTGCATTTCTGCATACCGGCGTCGATTACGCTGGACCCTTTACCACCAAAACCTGGAAAGGCAGAAACGCGCGCACATATAAATCGTATATTGCGCTGTTTGTCTGTCACTCGACTTCAGCCATTCATCTGGAGCTTGTGACTGATTACACTACCGAGGCATTCATGGCTGCTTACAAGCGTTTCACTGCCCGAAGGGGTATTTGTGCCACCCTTATGAGCGACTGCGGCACAAATTTCAAGGGTGCAGATTCCGAGCTGCAAAGGCTCTTCTCTTCTTCTTCGAAGGAATTGAGCAATTTGGCCTCTCTGCTGGCCAATGACGGAACGCAATGGAAATTCAACCCGCCTTCTGCACCTCACTTCGGGGGTAAGTGGGAGGCGGGAGTCAAATCCGTTAAGTTTCACTTGAAACGAGTCGTTGGAGATACATTGCTCACATACGAAGAGACGACCACATTTCTTGCTCAGGTTGAGGCTACCCTCAATTCTCGACCTCTATGCCCGCTTACGGACGATCCTGAGGATCTCAATGCGTTGACGCCTGGTCACTTCCTCATGGGTCGTGCACCATCTACGATACCGGAACCTTCACTTGCGATGGTGAAGA
>NW_011955022.1:0-1105 GCF_000949405.1 Vollenhovia emeryi | reverse complement strand
TCATCAATGTAAAAATTACAAAATAATACTCTCGATCTAGCGACGTTTTGCTGTGCCTTAGAATAATATTTTAGTGTCATTTTCGTCGTCCTATGATTGACAAAAATTCCAATTTAATTTCTGATATTTTAAATTTAATTTTGAAATCTTTAGTATATAATTTGTTAGATTATTATTTTAAAATTCATTTTTTGGAAAGTATTTGAAAAGTATCATTATTTATAAAAATATATGCTAAACTAGGTACTAACAAATCACAATTTCCTAAATCCGAATTCTATAAATGAATATGTTAAATTTATTTTCTTATTATAGAGAGTGTATATCAACTTGAAAATCAATTTTTATTAATTTGTATTATTTATAAGTTGTGTCGGTTTTGATTTTGGTCTTAGTATAGATTATAGTAGATTAGAGAGGTCAAATTCAGTCTAAAAGTTGTATAGGAATTTATAAAATTCATAACTATTCTTGCGTAATTAAAAAAAACTTTGTGCCAATAAGTGCACGGAGGAGAGAAAGGCCGGACTAGGCATACATGCAAAATGGTGTATTTCTGGAAATTTCAGTTCATCTAATAGTGAGCGGACAATTGACGCATCGATTGATGTGCACACGCGGATATCTCTGACTGTAGGATATTGAAACATTTAAAAAAAAACCCTATTTTGCATGTCTGCCGAGACCGGCCTTCCGCTCCTCCGTGAACAAATTCGTTAATACGTTTTTCTTAATTACGCGATAATAATTACGTACTTTTTAAAATGGATTAGGAAATTTTTTTTTCAGTTTCTCGAAATGTACTATTATCTTTCCAATGATCCGAATCGAATGTGACACCCTCTAAAACTGTAGAATATAAAGCTTTAACTTTAATTTATTACACTTTTAGTGATTATTTTCCCGAAGTAAGTAAATTTCTTTCAACGGACTGTAAAAAAAGGGAAAAACTGATTTCTCCATAAGATTCATAATACGAAATACTAATATAAATGCCAATAAAATGCCAAAATTGAAACGTAAAAGCGTTATCCAGAAAAATAATGAGGCTAGAAATAGAATGCTACTAATACGAAAATTAAGTCTAAAAAGAAAAAATTCTTTA
>NW_011955021.1:0-1105 GCF_000949405.1 Vollenhovia emeryi | reverse complement strand
GATCGTGATTGGTTGTATGGCGTCTCCACATGCACCCGTCCTCCGTGAATCCTGATTGGCCGTGTGCCGGTCTCGCACGATGATGAGCCCTGACGTCGCTACGTCGCCTCGCACGATGATGAACTCAGGTTGGCGCTGCGTCGCCTCGCACGACGAGAAGCCCTGATTGTCGTTACGTCGCCTCGTACGACGATGACCTCAGGTTGGCGCTGCGTCGCCTCGCACGATGATGAACTCAGGTTGGCGCTGCGTCGCCTCGCACGACGAGAAGCCCTGACTGTCGTTACGTCACCTCGTACGACGATGACCTCAGGTTGGCGCTGCGTCGCCTCGCACGATGATGAACTCAGGTTGGCGCTGCGTCGCCTCGCACGACGAGAAGCCCTGATTGTCGTTACGTCGCCTCGCACGACGATGACCTCAGGTTGGCGCTGCGTCGCCTCGCACGACGAGAAGCCCTGATTGTCGTTACGTCGCCTCGACGATGACCTCAGGTTGGCGATGCTTCGCCTCGATTCTGACTACCAGTCTCACAATGCCGACCACTGATTTACCTTGTCGGCCACCGGTCTCAAGCTTCTAGAAGATGGCCACGCTTCGTTGTCCCTGATACCAAGGCACGACGACTTGACTAGAATTCCAACGATTGCCGTTGATTTCTTCCGCCTCTTGGGCTTCCTCGATGTCCTCCGTCGACCTCTAACCGAATCCGGCTCGAAGGACCACAATGTTCGAGGAAATGATAATGATGCTGGGTTTTCACTTAGTAGCAGTAAAAGAACACGTTTTGTCTTACTCGTGTATTGTGGCCATCTTGTCTTTTTCCCCCTCTCCAACCATTTTACATAGTTCGCGTTAGAGCGGATACTCAAAGCATAGTTCGCCTTAGGGCGGATAATCAAAGCATAAACTTAAACTTAAACACATTTAAATGTCTATAATAATATAGTTTACATATTTACGTACAACATTTTGAACAAATAATGTTAGATTTAGAAATATTAATTGCCATGCACCTGGTTCGGCACACGATGCAGCAGTCTTCAAAGAATCAAATTTGTTTCGGTACAGCAAATATTTATTACCACTGGTGAGATAACTAATC
>NW_011955020.1:0-1105 GCF_000949405.1 Vollenhovia emeryi | reverse complement strand
AAAAGGAACAATTATACAGAATAGTTATGAAATTGGAGAATAAAGCAGGTACAGAAGAAGGTATAAATGTTGAGGTATTAAAATGTGTAGTTGAGATAGCGGCTGAAAAAATCTGTTGTGTATTTAGCGCATCGTTGGAGACAGGAATATTTCCTAACGAATGGAAAGAGGCGACTATTGTTCCAGTACCTAAGGTGCGAGGAACGAATAAAATAGAAGAGTTTAGACCAATCAATAAACTGCCGGTATACGAGAAAGTGTTGGAGTTAATAGTACAGAAACAATTAATAAAATATTTTGAAGAAAATAACTTGTTTACAGAATGCCAATCGGGTTTTAGGACAAAACATTCGTGTGAAACAGCAATACAATGGGTTTTATCAGAATGGAAAAAATGTATAGGGGAAGGAAAAATAATTGGAGTAGTGTTCCTGGATTTAAAAAGAGCATTTGAAATAGTGGACAGAGAAATTTTGATTAAGAAATTGCAATGGTATGGGATAAAGGGAGTAGTACTAAAATGGTTTAAAAGTTACTTGGAAAATAGAAGTCAAAGAGTAAAGTTTAATGGAATATTATCGGATTCGATCAAGGTTGAGTTAGGGGTTCCACAAGGATCAGTCTTGGGACCGTTGTTGTTTCTAATATATATAAATGATATTGCAGAGATTGCTAGTGAAAATTGTGAGATAAGACTGTTTGCGGATGATGCGTTGATATATACAACAGGGTACACAAGCAGGGAAATTAATGATAAGTTAAATAAACAAATGGAGATAGTAGATAAATGGGTAAAGATAAATAAGTTATGTGTTAATGTGGAAAAAACTAAGGTTATGTTAATAAGAGGAGTTAGAAAAAATGTCAGTGAGGAAAGCATAGAAATTAGGTTAAGATCTAAGAAATTAGAAGTAGTGACAGATATCAAATATTTAGGAATAATAATTGATAAAAATTTAAATTTTACAAAGCATGTAGATTACATAAGTAAAAAAGTAGGAGCGAAGTTAGGCGTTATGCGTAGAATTGGTAAAGACATATCAGCATATATGAGGTGTATAGTATATAAGGCAATAATTGCTCCGTTGTTCGATTATTGTGGATC
>NW_011955019.1:0-1104 GCF_000949405.1 Vollenhovia emeryi | reverse complement strand
TATATGGGCTTAAACTCCCACACACGCAACAGACATTAATCAAATTTTTGAGATTACATAAAGGAATTTTTTAAAACTCATCTGCAACTTTCTTCCACGATCAGCATAACACAATAATCCTGCAGTTTCTTTATTTATCTCTATGTACCGATATCCTGAAGTTGATGAAGATAGAGCTGTACCACTATTAAAATAACACCTTTATAGATGATTTCACATATTTCCTACAGCAGATTTATCTCGAGTGGATATTGTATTCGATATTTTTATGAAATATTTCCATTGGCAAAATATTTATAACAATTGGATGTAACAATTTCTTAATGTACAGTAAATATTTGCAAAAACTCAAAAATTATTACAACCCATTTCTTTGATTTTTTTCAGACAGAGAATATGGCATCTTATTATAGTTCCTATGAGAAGGATGAAGGCCGATATCCTTGTGTCAAGAGAGTGTATGTAGGAAAAGAACATGTAGATTTCTCGTACCAATTTGTCAAGGACAGCAGGAGCAGATATAACATTTCATCAGGCCAAGATCAGGAGTACATCAAAAAGGACAGTTCTAGCAAACAAATTGTAAAAGATATATCTAAGAAGTTAATTGGGGATCCTAAAAAATATATAAATTATTATCACTTGCACGGCGCATGTTTGATGGTAAATGCATTGTTTGATATTATTCGTTCTTAGTTTGTAGAAATCAAATGTAATATAACTTTGTTACCATATTTTGTAACATTCGACATGTTTTGACTTTTTTAATACAGCAATCTGGTGGTTTCAAAATCTCAATATCCTCCTGGCAGGAACAACCACGTGTACCATCATCAGATGAACCAGACGATGATAGCAGCGTTTTTTATAATTATATTGGTAAGTAACAATTAAATTGATAAATATTGTTAAAGAATATATGTTTGTGTTCAGAACAATTTATAATATAATTTACCATTAATTTTGAAGATCTCGAGTTTGATAAAGCCGTATATCCGATCAGAGTTTCTATATATGAAATGTATCGTCCTGGGTATATCACTCAAATTTGGGCTCACAATTCTCAAGAAAATCGGTGGTTTCCATTATGGACTGGCAAACGCC
>NW_011955018.1:0-1104 GCF_000949405.1 Vollenhovia emeryi | reverse complement strand
CTCTCTCTCTCTCTCTCTCTCTCTCTCTCTCTCTCTCTCTCTATCCCTCCTCAATTTAGATATTAACATATTCAACAGAAGCCTCTTTAGAAGTTAAATAAAAACAGTGATGCAATCAAGGCCTAGAGAATGGTAGAAGCATGAATGATGCATCGGGACAGATGCCTCTCCTGTCGTTCATCGCAATGCCGAGAACCGCGTATACTATCGCAATTTTGCTGCTCCGAAAGATCGTCGCGATTACGAGCGGTCGACAAACCCGTAAAATTTCGATCAGCCGGCAGCCGTTTCCATCTCGACCGAGCCTCGTCGTCCGCTTCTGCTGGCGGAAAGTCGTTTAAAACAGTCGTCGAGTAACGCGGTAGATTGAAACGTTCTGGCGACTACTTGCTTCGACGAACAATTGCAAGTTGAAAGAAATTGTCTCTCGCAAATTTCTTGGATCGATACGGGGAGATTATTCACCGATCGCGCCATCCACTTGTAATGTGGCGCGCCATAAATTTAGAGTTTACATCACCCGCCTCGACGGCTGGCGTGTTTTCTTTTTTTCCACGTGAATCGCCAATGTCGCGCGAGACGCGGCGGTGAAAGTATTAAACAAATATATGCGTCATCCTCGAAGATATAATGTTGCTGCTCGCCCGGCGACTGTATCGCGAATGCGAATGAATGTTAGCGACGCGTTTTAGCGTCATTCATATCGATTCGGCGCGGCGGGTCGGCCGGATACGGCGCGCTCGAAGGAGCGTCGTAAATATTTATTTACATGCCTTTTTGTTCACCCCGCACGCGTCCCCGCCGCGAGAGAGGCGTGCCACGCGGGCATTAAGGACGAGCCCCGGATTTTGATAAGAGGACGGCGATCGCGCATGCGCGCGCGCGCGCTAGAATTCCGAGAACGCGCCGCGCGAGCGAGAAACGTGCTTGCGTAGGACGCTCTTTTACGTTCATGAATCATTCCCCGTTTGATTTCTTCTATCTCTTGCGCGGCGCGCGAGCGTGTCCGATGACTAGTTGTGTCACGGAGCTATTTATTCCGCGTCCGCGTGGAACGCGCTACCATAGTATAACCCTAATATTACGTTGGTCATACGACAAATT
>NW_011955017.1:0-1104 GCF_000949405.1 Vollenhovia emeryi | reverse complement strand
CTTGCGCCTTCTGCTAGACCTTAATTAGCTCTACAACTTTGGTCTCTTGAAGTTTTGTCCTATCTCGCACCGTTCTCGTGATAAAGCGAGCGGTAATAATCATTTTAATTAAGTTGTGCCATATAATTGATATTATATGGCACAATTTGACGAAATATAAATTATTTGTTGTAAGTACATAATTTCGAAATTTTGACATTCGTCTTAATAAGCGCTACAACTTCGGTATTATAACCACTGTTCCACATCGTGCCGTTTCCTAGATAAAAATTATTGAAGTTTATAGCTCTTTCTCTCTCTCTCTCTCATACCCTCTCTCTCGCACTCGCGTTGCGGCTGTGGATCTTCAAATTTCATTATCTCGAGAACTATGAGGCGTAGAGGCTTCGGATCCTTTTTAGTACCTTATTTACATTGAATTCTACATCCTATAAACAATTGGTTGTAGTTTTGTAACGGTTAATATTTCTAAGATTTTTACCACGCAACATATGTTATTAGGGCCTATTAAAGACTATTATAATTTTTAATTTCAAATTTTCAAAATTTTATTTGTTAATTCGAGAACCGATGAAGATAAAAAAATAATTTCCTTTCTGTATTTGTTAGTTAAGCTAGTTGTAAAATTAAGGCCTTTCGAATTTTATCCAAGTCTCATACTTCTCGAGATATAACCCTTTTTCTATAGTTTACGTAATTTTAAAATTTTGATATAACAACCTCTTTCGGGCTTCACGAGCGCTACAATTTTAGTCCTTATAACTACAGCTCTAAGTCTCATCGCTTTCCAGATATTAACTAACATTTTGATTTTTGTATAATAATTCAAAAATTTGATATAATAACTTCTCTCTATCTTAACGAATGCTATAATTTTGGTTGTATAACTATGGCTCTAAATCTTATGGTTCTCTAGATAATAATTAAAATTTTATAATAAACAACCGTACGTACAAACTGCTAATTAATTCTAAGTACATAAGCTCTTAAGGTAATTGATATATGAGAAATGATAAATTGCACTGAGGTATATCATGCAATTTGAACAATTATTAATATAAACTATATATGTATATATGGTAGTAACATCATGTGCAGCATGGG
>NW_011955016.1:0-1104 GCF_000949405.1 Vollenhovia emeryi | reverse complement strand
ACGCCGCATATACGCGTCGAGCGCACACGTATATGCGGCGTGTTGCCTGTGTGTGTGCGTGCGCGCGCGGACGTGTCATCCCCACTCTATCCCCACCACCGCTGTCGCGATGTGGCTGGTAGTCCCAGCTGACATCACTGCCGGCGAGCCGGCTTTTTTTTCCGCGATTATATTATTATTGTATGGTGGAGGGGGGGGATCCATGCGGCTCACTACATGACATGACTAATGCCTCTGTTACTCGATCTGGCGCGCCGCAGTAACCAAGGGCGCCGCGCGGGACGCGGAGCGCGGGAGTATGCGGTCTGTGGAGGGAGGCTTTTCCCCCTCCATGTGGCCTGGGCCTGTGGAGGGGGCTTTGCCCCCCCTCCCCCCGGCTGCGTACCACCCGCGCTCCGCGCTCCGCGCGGCGACCATGAGGTAGTAGTAACCCAGCCCATCTACTTAGGTACTTCGTTTAGCAACTGTAACTTCTTAAGACTTCATAATTTTACCCTGTCATGTTTGCAACACTTTATTATTATTAAGTTTCACCTTTTCGATAATGCTGTGTCACAGTCGTTTAACACCATTGTTACGGATTTGTCCCTTTGTCAAGTTGTGTTATTCAGTCCTCTTTATATCTGGGATAATTTAGAGACTCACTGGTACTAACACAAATAGAAGATTGACTCTGAAGTCACACAGTGCACTAATCCCCTAAGATATTGCCTTTTGCTTTATTCTAACTAAACGAGGTAACTGACTATAATTATTGAACCAATCTGTATTATATGTTTAACAGAGCATTTAAGAAGTAAACTAGAAGTGGTCGGTAGTGGAGAAATAAGACAAACTAGACAGGCAGGAGATATTAATTGTAATTCAATTTCGTAAAACCAGAAGTGCGTGAAAAAGTATGTTCTATGAAGGAGTGAAAATGTACAATGTGTTACCAACCGAAATAAGTGTGAAAAAATTGAGTCATTTAAAAGAGTGTTAAAAGAATATGTTGCAACAAATGTATTTTAATGTATTAGAAATAGAGGAGAAAGCTAAATAAATATTAATCAATCAATCAATCAATCAATCAATCAATCAATCTCTCTCTCTCTCTCTCTCTCT
>NW_011955015.1:0-1104 GCF_000949405.1 Vollenhovia emeryi | reverse complement strand
AAATCGGTTTGGGATATAAAACACTGTTGGAGTGTGCTAGGTGTATTTCCTCCGGAGATTTCAGTCTGCGTCGGTATAGGAAGGATGTCGAGGGAGAACAACCTTAATTGGTGGTGCTTACCAGTAGAACAGAAACTATACTTTATTTTATATCGTAAATCACAGTGCTGCTTGTAGCATGGCTTTCGAACGACTGACACGCGGTTTTCATGCACGCCGGTAGTGGAAAAGAAGCGCTGACATCACGCATGCGCACAAATAACAAAAAATATACAAAGCTTACTCTAACAAACACGTTATGCACTTTAATGAACAAAGTAAATGAACGAACAAAGAAATAGAGCGAACAAAGAACTATATATGGAACTGTAAGTATTCGCGGAGATCGACACTTGATCGGCACACGACAGCTCAGTACAAGAGTAGCTTAACGACTGACCTCCGGTAGGACGAAGAATTCATCCGTTACAGTTCACTCACCTTCCAGAACATTCCACCCAATCACACGCATTCGCACAATCACGCATGCTCCTTACAAGACCGGGTAATTTGACCAGAAGGGTGATTTGACAACAAGTCTCCCAAACCAATGCATTATTCAACAAATATCATATATAGATGTCTCTCGGACATTTATCCTGAACATGTATTTTCAGAATAGTATAGTACAGTACTAGTACTACTCACTGCCGCGACGTGGCGACAGCGCGTTAGCCTTTCTCGTAAGAAAAAATCATCCCGTATTAGTATAAGAGGCGAGCCGATATGACTCGACAGCAGGTTGTCTCTATCATGGATAAAACTTCAATGACTTAAATATACTTTTGATGATTTAATAATTTAACGCAATTTAAAAATTAGTTTTAAAAAATTAAGATTTTTTAATAGGTAACCTGCTGATGTTTTACTACCCCGCTATTACCCAAATGGCACAAGTCCGTCCTGGACGTCCTTGTGCTATTTGGGATATCTTTTTAGAATAAAACGATATCGTAAGGACGTCTCTGTTACGTCCCATTGCATGTTACGTCACATTAACATTATTTTGGGACATCACAAAGATGTCTCTTAAATATTAACTTGAGATGTGATAAAAGGCGGACA
>NW_011955014.1:0-1104 GCF_000949405.1 Vollenhovia emeryi | reverse complement strand
TCCGCGCTCAGAACACGGTGTGACATCCCCGCTAGATTGTAAGAGAACGCTCGACAAATATTTTTCCTTCACATTAATTTCTTTCCCTTCAAATTAATTTCTTTCCTTTTTCCTAGCGAACTCCGGCGCGCGATATCCATAAGCCACATTCATTTCACTGCGCGACATCCTCATAATACATATACGCGTTCGCGCCCCGAGCCGCCGGAGACCCGCCATTTTTACGGCACCGTTCCCTCCCGCCCAGGCGCCCACGCCGAGGGACTCCTGGCCACGCCCACTCCCTGCCGTCCCAATCTCTCACGCGCGGCTGCCCCCACTCCCGCGGCGAGCCGCCGGGCCGCGCGCGTAGAGAAGCGAGCGAGCAAAAGCGTTAGTCTAGAATCGTCAGTCTAAGTCTTAAGTCGTCCGTCTTAATCTAGAGTCGTAAGTCCGAGATGCACGCAAGCCGTGCGCGCATCTCAATCTTAATCTCAATTCTAAAATCTTAAGTCTCAATTCCGAGTTGCGTTTCTCTAATTCAATTCCACGCGTCCGGTTAGCCGCGACATCCTCTCACACCGCAACTCACTCGAATTCTTATATCATAATCTTATATCATAATCTTACATTATAATCGTATATCAAGTAGCCTTAGTAAAAGTGTAACTTAAATAAACTAGAATTGTAATCGTGAACGGGAGCATTGGTAAATCTTTTATCGAAATCAACCTCACTTCCCTGAAATCTAAAATCGATAACAGCGCGTTAGCATCAGTGTCCGCGAACGCGCCAAGCATCTTCACGCTAAAGAAGAAGAAGGAAAGCGAGCCACCACCTTCCCGCCATTCAGAAGGAGGGACGTTCCATTCACAATCGAGTCAAGGGACTCCGGCTACGAGCGGCAGCGAAGGCCTGCCCAAAGGCCCATCGACGGTAAGCTGCATGATTTTTAATTCCTTTTCAAATGAATAACGCTGCCGGCGATCCTGTAGAGAATATAGACAGTTGGATCAACTCCGCGGTTTGCGTCCTCGAGGAAGGACACCGCGATTTCCGCTCGCGAGAAGCTCTTTGTACGTATTGTTATATATATTTAGACGACAAGGAAAAGGAACGTTTTGG
>NW_011955013.1:0-1104 GCF_000949405.1 Vollenhovia emeryi | reverse complement strand
TTGTTAGTGCTTTTTTTACCTTTTTTTTAAAAAGGTAAGTTTTTTAGGTTTTTCTTTACCCGAGTATACCATGTGTCTGACTAGTGTGTAAATGTATATGGTGTCTGAAAATTACATAGCACGTGTGACGTGCTCAGTAGAAACGCACTCTTTGAAGTCTATTTGGATCAGTCGTTATTGAATCAGTCGTTATATTTGATAATCTAAGGGTGCAAACTCATAGAGAGGAACGGTATACGCAGAAAATCGCGAAACATGAGCCTTGAACAATCAAGAGTGTTCTGCTGTTTTCGTTACGCGAAACCACAGGCCCTAGGTCCCCATGGGACGGAATAAGCAAAGTGTAACAACTAGTATATCCTAATAATTACTTTTTAACCATTCTATAATAATAATATCTTTATTGCCTCCCTTTGGGATTCAAGACACTTTTCGAGGAAGTGTTCCCGAACCCTTTACACTTTTAACTTAACCTACTTTTTGCTTACGTGAAGGTTTCGTGTTTCCCGTGGCTTATGCCAGCACACGCCTTCTCCACCCTCCTGTCGCGCGCACGCACACGCGCGCGCACACACACCCGCCTGGACTACCGTTTCCTTAGCCTGATGCTTTTGTATTTCGCATAATTTCCCTCTAAACTGACCAAAGAGTAAAGAGACACAGGAGGGAACGTATCGGTGGTGGGGGCTATATTTTTGTGCGACGGAAGTAAGTCAGGCAGCCATCTTGACGATCCACTTTATTTACGTTGATGAGTGGCCGTCTTTAGACACTTGATATATTGGACCAATGGTTATTTGACGCAATGATGCCAGCCGAGAACGTTTGCCTCGACGCTACAGCGGTGGTGGGAGTTGGAGTGGGGATTATGCTTTCGGCCACGCGCGCGCGCACGCTCGCACACAAGCAACGCGCCGTAAATACGTGTGCACACGTATATACGGCGCGTTGCTTGTGTGCGAGCGTGCGCGCGCGCGTGGCCGAACGGATCATCGCCACTCCAACTGGGCAAACGTTCTCGGCTGGCATCAGTGATTTGACGTATGATCGCTATGATCGCTACGTAAAGGAAAGCCACAACGTCAAGTTTTTCAAAGTAATTAA
>NW_011955012.1:0-1104 GCF_000949405.1 Vollenhovia emeryi | reverse complement strand
TATTGTTTATTAGTAACTTTTAAGAGACAAATGTCATGATGACATCCTAATGATATCATTATGACTTTTCTGCTCACAAAATGCTCCTAAAAAGTGTATCGAATGACATCATCATGATTTTTCCTAAATCAAAAAATGAGTTCTACTTGATGTCATTATGATATTATTATGATTTTGTGTTCTACCTGGGCAATTGGCATAGGAGTGTCGCAGAATATTCCTTGAGAATGCCACTGCCCAGATAGCCAAATGTGCTGAAGCATAGAAGTGGCAAGCCTTGTCGAATTTATTTGCCGTTCCAATGCCGTATTTAGTGCAACAAGTGTTGCATATAAAAATTTCTATATTTAAAAATCATGATTTTACTAATGTAATTTGTTCATGTATACATTAACATTGTTCTGTTAATAATATTATTTCAAATTGTTACTAAAATTAAAGTTTTGACGAAGAACATTGCATCAAAATTATCAAGATTGATGTCGGCACAACTATTCGTATTAGTGACGGATAATCAACTCGACATATCAACAACATAGATGTTATACTGAGAGTGCAAATTCATAGAGTGGAACGGTGTATCATAGTATAATACTATATAACTAGTATGCCCACTCTCTGTCGAACCTTTGATTTTTTCGATTTCGATCACGTGGTGTTCCGTCACTACGTCACTTTGATGTGTAAAATCTTTTTACACCGTCATACTACCACATATACAACTACAATATATGCACACTACACATATACAACATTTGTCTCATTGGCCACACCAAGATAATGACGGACGCGCAGAAAGTATCGGCGCAAAACGAAACAAATGACTGAGTGGGCAACAAAGCAGTTAGCTCTTTTATTCAACTATTTCTATATGTTCATATGATCATTACACCCCCTGGAGGGAAAAGTAATATAGGACTTTTTTTACTTGATTTAGTCTCAGGAATATGCTGTTGTAAAAGTGTTCCAATATTGCAACACAAAATTTACATACACAAAATTTTTCAATAATTGAAACACCATTGCAACAGCGTATTCCTGAGACTAAATCAAGTAAAAAAGTCCTATACTACTTTTCCCTCCGACAAACAGTTGTCGAGATAT
>NW_011955011.1:0-1104 GCF_000949405.1 Vollenhovia emeryi | reverse complement strand
CATCTTAATCCGAGGTAATCCTTCTTTCTCTTTTATAAATCATATAGTATCAAACTTTAAAGAAAGTCTAAGAATATTATCTTAAATATTTTTAATAATATATTTCATACATCCTTAATAATTCATCAGTAAAACACTCAGATAACATTTGAGGTTACCTAGTCAAAAATGACTCGTCGTCGATCGACGTCGTATCGACATCGAAACCGTCATATTGACGTCGAATCGACATCGTTTCGACGTCGATCGACGAGTCCTTTCTGACAGGGTGCTTTTAGAAAATCTCATAAAAAATATATACAGGGTGATATGTAATATCCGCCGCACCTCTTATTTACGGATAGAGCGGGTTAGACGGAGTCAAAAAGTCCTTTACCATTTTACAATTTTTGCAATAGTTATTAATTATTAAAAATCACTGTCTTAGCCTGGCCTCCTGTCCAATTCAAGCGCGCGACAAGATGCGGTCGTCCTGCGATCGGCATGTGTGGGGTTGTTTATTATATGTAGCCGTTGCCGTGTGTTATGATCGCGGGACGGCCGCATCTCGCTGCACGTTTGAATTGGGCAGGAAGCCGGACTAAGACAGCAATTTTTAATAATTAATAACTCGTTAACTATTGCGAAAATTGTAAAATAATAAAGGACTTTTTGATTTATGTTAGTCAACTCCGCTCTACCCGCAAATAAGAGGTAAGGCGGGTATTACATAACACCCTGTATTTATTTATATTCTTATTCTAGTACAAATATGTTGGACTTCCGTTTCCGGCAGCGAGCGAGCGACAGTGTGTGAGATTGAGCGAGAGAGTGAAAGTAGCTAGTAGTAGGAAAGAGAGCGTTGGCGGAGGAACGAGGTACGGGCGGACGTGCAGGAGATCGAAGAGAAGGCGGGAGAGAGAAGGGGAGGCGCGAGGGTGAGTAGGAAAGCCACAGAGGTGAGAAGGGAGGGTAGCGGGAGATAGGTTAGGCAGGGAGCAGTGACAGGCATAGACTAGCGAGAGTGGTAGAGAGGGAAGCGGTAGAGACAGGAAGAGCGGGCCGCAGGCATAGAATAGAGAGGATAGATAGAGGGGGAACATACAGAGGAAAGAAGAAAAGAGG
>NW_011955010.1:0-1104 GCF_000949405.1 Vollenhovia emeryi | reverse complement strand
GATACTAGTACTGGGTCAACGTTCTAGTTTTGAGAAATGCGTAGCCAATCAACTTGCAGCTTTTGTGGAACAGCTATATTGATTGGCTACATATTTCGCGGAATTAGAACTTGGACCAAGTACTAGCATCATGGACACAGGCCTTAATTCACCTGAATAGATACAGAGTTTCTAAATTTCTAAACAGTTGCTATTCTTTTCATCGGTGCTGTCGATACGTTATTGGCCGAATGAGATGTATTTACAGAATGGTTACGGTAGAAGAAAGATACGCGTTATACATATATATAAATATCCATTGTTATATTTGGCGTAATTTGTTGATGATATCATTACTTTTGTGAAGAAGATAGTTTTGTAGAGAAGAGACTTTTGTAGAGAAGATTTTTGTGGAGACAATATTTTTGAAAAGGTATTTTTGGATTGTCTAAACCGCGGGCAACGGGCGTCCGCGGGCGCCCAGCCGGCGGGCATGCCCCCACTTCAATCATCGCCCCACCACGTTTAAAACTATTTAGTTGGTGCCATTTGATGATATCATTACTTTTGTAGAGAAGATAGTTTTGTAGTGAAGATATTTTTGTAGAGATGCAAAAAAGATAGAGTACAAAATATATTCGGTCGTTGGAGCTTATACTTGGTGCTTTTTTTACCTTTTTTAAAAAGGTTATAAATACATAATTCAAATTAGAAAAATACGCTTGCAATTATTCATGTATTACACAAGATTTGTGTAAAAGAGAAATTTACTTACGTTTCGATAACGCTGAGGAGATCCTTCAGTCCGAAACGTTTGCGCGGATTCCGCCTCGTACAATATACGAATCACTGATCGTCGCGCACTTAACCCTAAAACCCGACACATGGGTAAAATTTACCCAGACCAACTTTTCAAACGTTACCGCTCTGAAAATATGAGGAGTTGGCAGTACTATACTAGGGCCAAAATTAGCTAACTAATTCCTTTGTTGGAAGGCATAACTCAGCTGTTTTCTCACTTGACCGTTTTCGACAGGGAAGACAGCAAAATTTCGTTCGGGTAAATTTTACCCATGTGTAGGGTTTACGTTGGAAAATTCATTTTTAATTTTTTCTGTTTGTAAT
>NW_011955009.1:0-1103 GCF_000949405.1 Vollenhovia emeryi | reverse complement strand
TGGCGAAT
Source organism: Vollenhovia emeryi (assembly GCF_000949405.1). NCBI lineage: Eukaryota > Metazoa > Arthropoda > Insecta > Hymenoptera > Formicidae > Vollenhovia > Vollenhovia emeryi. The sequence continues at coordinate 1,095 of NW_011955009.1, read as the reverse complement.
CAAGTCCGGGTTGTTCCGGGTTCGGCGGGCCATAGCCTTCCGCCAAAATTTCTCCGCGTTGCTGTGCCTCGCCCTGGAGCCCGGTGGTCGGCTCGGAGCCACTCCAACTAGGGGTGGCTTGGCTGGCGGCGGCGTTACTCGCGGACGCGTCGGGATTCTCTGCGTTGGGTCCGTCATTTCGGACGCTCGGCGGCTAACTAATTTTTCCGTGTCCGGCCCGCGTAGTTTTGTAGGAGCGCGCGTGAGTGGAGGGGGAAAGCAGGGTGGCCAACGGCGGAAAACGAAAATTCGGAAGTACGGGTTCCGGAAGTAATCCGGAAGCGGTTCTCGGAAGTAGTTTGAGCGAGATACAAGTCCGGCAGGAATCTCTGTCAAACACAGGCCCGGCGGTAAACGTAACTAACAGGCGGTCACCGCAAATCAATCAAAACGCCTTACTATGTTGCGGCTATGGTCCGGGATTTTTACGGGAATATTGTCCTCGGAGGTTCGCGCGGAGTACAGGCCCCTTAATGTGACTGGTTTGGTTTGAGGTCGCGTACGTGTACACGCGACACGGTATTTTTACCGTCGATGGTTTTCAAGTCGAAAACCACCGGCGATCGCACCCGGTGAACGATGAAAGGGTCCTCAAATTTTGCTGCGAGTTTCGCGTTAAAAGCCTCTGCTTTGCTGGACAACTCGTGCGTGCGCTTCCACACTTCTTCCCCGATACGGGGCCTCCAATCGCGGCGCCGGAGATTATAGTGGTGCTGTTGCCGCTGAAAACTCTGCGCCAATTTTATTTTCGCGAGTTCCAACGCTTCCCGGATCTGTTTTATTCTTGTTTCGGAATCTTCTTTCTCGGTATTCGCAGACGTCTGGCCTACACTCCCGGACGGTCGCAACTCTCGACCGAAATTTAAATAAGCTGGCGTGTACCCCGTTGATTCGCAGTGCGCGGTGTTGTACGCATAGGCAATCTCCGGGATAAATCTATCCCATTTTTTCTGCGACTTTTCAATAGTTTGCGCAATCATGGTCTTGATAACTTTGTTGGCTCTTTCAACCGGGTTACACTGCGGTGTGTACGGTGGCGTCAAGCGGTGCTTAATC
>NW_011955008.1:0-1103 GCF_000949405.1 Vollenhovia emeryi | reverse complement strand
TAAAACTAACATTATAACTAATCTAGTCGACCGAGCTATTTTATTGTCAGACGAGCGGTTTCATGAATCAAATATCGACACAGTTAAAGACATATTGAAGAACAACTGCTTCCCAACGCACATTATAGAAAAATTTATCAAAAAAAGACTCAAAGAGATAAAATACAGCGATGTCATGCCTAGTTCCAATAAGGAAAAGAACCAGTTCCTACAGAACAAGCACATAGTTACAGTTCCCTACATACAAAACGTAAGTAACAATATTCAAAATATCTTAAATGATAGAGGTTTCCATACCATTTTTACTATCCCGAAAAAACTAAACGGCATTATCAAAACAGGGAAAGATCCTCTCGACAAATTAAACAAAAAAGAGTTAATATACAAAATTGAATGTAGGGACTGTGACGCTTGTTATGTAGGACAAACGAAACGACACCTAAAAACACGTATAAAAGAACATGAAGCCAATATCAGGAGAGAACATAGTACACACTCAGTGGTCAGCAATCATCGTGAAACTTTAAATCATGATTTTAAATGGTCGAATACTAGAATATTACATACAGAAAAACACACAAGGAAACGAGAAATTGCTGAAATGATCTTCATAAAGAAAGAAAACAATTCTATCAATTTACAGAACGACACAGACAACCTTTCTAAGATATACGATAAGATAATACGAATTTTATAAACATTAACGTCCGTTCTTGCTCTCCTCCTTGTCATTATTATCTGAACTACTGAGGTGTGCGCAGTGATCTGCTTGATATTCCCAGATGTACGGACACATGGATCCTACTTATTGCTCGAATTCAAAGAACCGAACTAACTAATTGACGAACATTACGTGTGAGTTATAATGACAATTCAATATATATTCTAAAAGCTAGGTTCTAGTCGCCACGCCAAATCAATAGATTCATAAACTTTGCATTCGCTTTACAAAGACATCAAACTCGTATCGAAAAAACTAAATTGTAATTTATATTGTTATAGATAATACTTATTGCTACCACAATAATGTATACCGTAAATACATGTCTCGTAAATTAACCTGAAGAGGACTGCGATCGGCAGTCGAAACGTTGTTATTGTAA
>NW_011955007.1:0-1103 GCF_000949405.1 Vollenhovia emeryi | reverse complement strand
GTGGACTATATAGACGCAAAAGTCTTACGACCTGCGACTTGCGTTCCGCGTTCTGCGACTTGCGACCCGCGTCCTGCGTCTTATGTAGATAGACCTAAACGCGGAAAAGACGCGCGGAGACGCGGAAACGCGGAAAAAACGTGCGGGGATGCGGAAACGCGGAAAAGACGCGCCGGGATGCGGAAACGCGGATATTAATACACCTAGACTTATTCAAACTTGGCGCGAGACGCTACGTGAGATACGCGACAGCAGCGCCAATGCCACGTTGCGGCAGAAAAGTGAGATGGAATTTGGCCTGGTTGACGACGACGACGACGACGACGACGTTTCTTAAAAAAAATTACGTGAAAATTCCGACCCGTAGACTTTACATTGCAATATCTCTACTCATGGGGCACGTAGGAAAAAAGTAAAAATACTTTTATTATGCAAATCGTACCCAAGCTATCGATTAAGCGCAGTTTCAAGTTCGTGGGATCAGCCATTGTTGAGAAAAAAAAATCTGAGGACCCGTCAAGTCGTGTACTCGCGTAAACTAACACGGTCGGTCTCGCGCGCGTGGTACTAGCTTCGCTTACACTTGGCGCGAGACACTACCGTGTCTCGTGATATCATAAATGTTTCTGAAATATTTCTGAAATGCTTCAGAAATATCTCTTAAATGCTTCGGAAATATTTCTGAAATGCGTCGGAAATATTTCTGAAATGCTTCAGAAATATCTCTTAAATGCTTCGGAAATATCTCTTAAATGCTTCAGAAATAGTTCTGAATGATTTCTATATTACATTTCAATATTAATTTCCAAGTTATATGTTGGATAGCTTTCAATATTTTAGAGATTACGTACGAAATATTTCTCTGAAATGTTTTGTAATATTTCTAAAATATTTCAGTGAGAAGGATCATAAATGATTTCGATAAAACGTTTCAGAAATCCTTCTGAATGATTTCAATGTTACATTTCAATATTAATTTCCAAGGTATCTTTTGGAAAGCTTTCAATGACATGTGATTTTGATGAAACGTTTCAAAGATATTTCTGAATGATTTCAATTTTACATTTCAATATTAATTTCCAAGTCATCTTTCGGAAAGCTTT
>NW_011955006.1:0-1103 GCF_000949405.1 Vollenhovia emeryi | reverse complement strand
TGATTTTCCCTATCTATCGCCATTAAATCTCCGGACGTTTTTACGAATGTGAATAAATTGTCTCGCTCGTGGGCGGGAAGTGGGGTCGTCTTTATTACCTCGTATACGGGGTAGTTTACAATTGGAAATTTCAAAATGGTGTATACGTGCGGCATGTTTACGTACGCGGCTACTTTCACGTATTCCTGGATCGTTTGCCAGTTTTCGGCTTGTACTTTGAATGGGAAGTGCTGTCCTGCCCCTAGGTATGTCGCAGCTTCCCGAAGTTCCGTAATTATTACTTCTATCGGCAACAGTCTTGTTAAAATTATTCCGTGTCTCGCGTGAGTCAAGTAATCCGTCACGTCGGTTATGTCTCTCGCCAGTGTGTTCGTTATCTCGCTTATTGTCACGAGGTGTTCTATTATATCCTCGCGGTTCGTCAGTCGTGAAACCTGACCCTGCATCTTCCTTGTGGCGTTTGCGATCATGTTCTCGTTGCGGGTCAATGTGTTTTCTAATACCTCTATGTGCCCGATAGATTTGTCCAGTATCTTCAGCTGGTTTTTCATCACGTGTTGCAGTGTCTTTTGTTGTCCCTGCAGTAATTGCATTTGTTCGTTTATCTTGCGTTCGTCTTCCGCATCCATCGTGCCGAACAGCGTTTTGCTTACGCTGCCGATCGCGTTGATCAGGCCTCTTTTGTTTTCCTTGGCGGTGTACAGTGTCTGCAATCGTTTGAGTGCCGTCGCGATTTGGGCTTCCTGTTTCGCTACTATTTGTAGCACGTTTTCGCACGACGGTTCGATGCCCGCGAAGGCGTGTTGGCACAGTGCTCGAGTATCTTCATTGAATTCTATTAGTTGCTGATGCCTGACTCCTAGGGCTTTTACTTCGAGGTCCATCGTTATTTTCCATTCGGCCTCGGTTTCTTGCAGTGTGCCTAGTTTTTCGTAATATAGTCCCGGTTCGTGATCGAATCGGTGGATTTCCCATGGCTCTTTCTCGGCTCTTGTGCTGAGTAGCAGCAATGCCAGTCCCATCCTGCAAGACAGGAGTTTAGATTACTTTCCTTGAAGTCCCTGTCGCTTTTTAGTTGTAGGTGTGCGGGGGGGGTTTTCTCG
>NW_011955005.1:0-1103 GCF_000949405.1 Vollenhovia emeryi | reverse complement strand
ACGAAGGAAACCTCTAACCTCGCATATGCATGTAATTCCGATACGCACGAGTTGTATTTCTACTGTCCCATGCAGCGGAACACGCGGAAGCGTAATTTTTGCCTGCCAATAATATACGCTATTCCGATAGTTATAAAGTAGAATCTATAGGAAAGATTCTTGTAATTGGCCAGCGCCAATTGCGCTTCCGCAAATTCCGCACCATGGGACATTAGAAAATATTTTTCGTCGGAACATATTTGGCGGAACGCCTGTGATTGGATGGACTTCGTTCCGCCAATTCCGCATTGCGCACGTTCCGCGTCCATGGGATCGCACCATTAGTCGATCGCTTACGATTGCTCGAAGCTTCGCACAAAAATAATAACACAAGCTGGTTACAACGCGCATGACAACGAGATGCTGTCTATCATCGAGGAGCTTCGTGAAGCCGGTTTTATTGTAAATTAACTCGAGTATCATAAACTTAAAAACGTTGAGAAATCAACAAAAAGAGTCAGATGAGAAGGTGATTGCGTTGGAGAAAGACGTGTAAACGCTGCGCATTGTGATAATCGAGCTTCATATCGCTAGATTAAAAAAACGAACGACGGTTAACGAATAGCAATCAAAAGGGTTAGAAAACGACTATTGGACGACGATGAATCGCAAGGATGGCTATGAACGGCTATGGGATGACAATAAACAACGACGAACGGTTCAAGAACGGGTGTCGGACAGCTGCCATACGACTATGCACGGAGTGAGAAAGAGCTATGAGCAGATCAGAAACGGTTGCGAACAAGTCAAAAACAGCGTCAAAAACTGGTGAGCAATAGTGGTCGACAAACGGACGACACAAAACCGCTGTTGAATGACAGCTCTTGGAAATAAACTGCTCGACAACAATTCTATATCGGCTGCAAACAGATCAGGAACGGCTCTGTATCGACTGCATACAGCTACAACCGGTTAAAACCAGTTTAAAACATAAATAATGTTGTAATTTCCTCATACTGATCAGTCGAAAATCACACAATAGAAATATGAGGTCACCATAACGCACCTTCTCGTCGTACAGTGGTCCGATTAATTGAGAAATTTGTTCAACTTTGAAACAGTTC
>NW_011955004.1:0-1103 GCF_000949405.1 Vollenhovia emeryi | reverse complement strand
AAGTTTATACAGGGTGTCATGAGTGCGATGTACCGCACATCAGACGACGACCTCGCACGCGGCAAAGTATCAGATAACCCCTGCCGCATGCGACGAAAACGAGTATCCGGAACAAAGTACGAAACCATCAAAGCCGCGCATACAGTTGCTAACGGAAGAACTGCTTACTAAACAATAAACGGCCTAACAACAGGGCCAAGCGCGATTGATATAAAATGGAATGGAAAGGAAGGAAGGCGGGTCAATCTAAACTAAGTAACGATACGGTTAACTGCTGTTAACACGAGTGCAAGAATTATACTAGTTCTGAATAAAGAAGCCTTTTTACTAAAACGGTTGTTGAATCGTCCACCTAGAGTCGTTGAGTGAACCCGGCAAACGATCCCGAATCACATCCCGTGCCCCGACTGCGTCGAGAGACACAACAATCTGGTGGCAGCGGTGGGATCTGCCTCCCATCCACCTCGACTCCGAGACGACCAGCAACTGAAAATTTCGAAAAGAGGGAAACCGTAATACAGAGTCTACAAGACCAACGGAAACCCCGTAAGCGAAACTCCGACGACAAGTCAAGAACACCCGGTAGCTACGGACGACTTCAGACGGCACCACGCATAGCACGGCGCCCTGTTCAACACTCCCCGTAAGCAGACGCTACCAGTAACCGGCGTAAGCCAACCCTCGACGATACGTCAAGAACACCCGGTAGCTGCGGAGGACTCAAAACGGCACCAACGGCTCTTCACGACGACAGCCCGATCAGCCCCGCACGCAGACGCTAGCAGCGCAACCGGAGACGGCACCGACTCACCGCGCGGAGATCAGCTCAACCCGAGACGGCACTGACCTACCGCACGACGAGCAGCCAAGCAGTCAGGACAGCGGATGACAACATGCAGCGTTTCATCGTAGCGTGAGTCCGCACTCATTTATGCCTAAGCGCGAACATGACCTGCGAGTCATGTCACCAATTGTGTAACAAATAGCATATTAGCCGCGAATGTCCCAGGACGGACAACCTCGCATAACGTTGACCCCCGGTAACTCGCCGTTGTCGTTAAATACACGAACACCGGACGCCGAAGAGACTTCCGCGATTCATT
>NW_011955003.1:0-1103 GCF_000949405.1 Vollenhovia emeryi | reverse complement strand
TCGCAGAGAGTCTTAGCTTGTCAAGTTGTATGAATACATTGGCAATTAAATTAAGCGGTGGCGAACGGAAGAGACTCTCCATCGCTGTGGAAACAATCACCAAGCCATCCATTCTCTTATTAGACGAACCAACAAGCGGGCTTGACAGTGTGTCGTCTAATCAGGTATACTCTCTAAAATCAATCAGTGAAGTATCATTGAAAAATGTGAATAGTCACTGATTTGCAGTTCTAATATACCACTGAAAAATGCAGTTTAGAGAGTAAGGTATAGATTGTTTATACAGCTATATACAATAGCGATCATTTTACAAAACTGTTATTCAGCTATGTGTCTATATGTTCAACTATTGTATTATGTCAGCTTATTGTGCTCTGCTAATCATTCTATTACAAACGCAAAAAATTCCAGCGGAATCGTAGCAACGTTACAACGTTACTGCTAAGTAAATAGAATATTGTGATATTTTGTTTTGTAATGATGTTAAAGAGTTCTTAATGTGCTACATGAGAACCGAATGTGCTACATGAAATACGATTTACGTTAAAGCTCGCAAACTTGCTGCAAGATTTGGCGAAAGAGAACTGCACTGTGGTTTGCGCGATACATCAACCCAGCAGTCAGATGCTTTCGCTCTTCGATAACATTATGGTACTTGATCGAGGCAGATGTATGTACTGCGGTCCAAAGAACGAGATCTTAAACACATACAGCATCGCCGGGTTCACATGTCCTAGCTTCTACAATATAGCCGAATTCGGTAACGTTGATTCTATCGATTCAACTTAATAAATAAAGCATTAGAAAAAGAGAATTAACAACAGAGTGTTTTAGAGAGCTTTGTATAGTTGATTTCTTCCAGGGTTGGGAAAGTTACTTTATAAAAGTAATTAGTTACAGTTACAGTTTTTTTCGCTAACAATGTAACTAGTTACAGTTACAAGTTACCAATTCTGAAAAGTAACGCGTTACAGTTACAGTTACTCGAAAAGTAACGAATCGTTACTTTGCAGTTACTCCCTCGCAATAGAAATAAAAATATCTGAATCTGCATCTGAATTGTAAAATGTAAAGCGGCGATAAAGGCGTTTATGCGCAAATGC
>NW_011955002.1:0-1103 GCF_000949405.1 Vollenhovia emeryi | reverse complement strand
TAAAATTATAGAACGCTATCAAATACGAATAAAAATAAACATAGATATTATAAATACATCCGAAATTTATGTATTGAATTTTTTCTACAAAAACATGTTTTATCGTTTGTTTAAAGCAAATAGTTGTTAAAAACAGTGTAATGTTTAAAATATGTTTTTAATATTTGGTTTAAACATAAATGTTTCAAATATACACATATAAATGTTTCAAATATAAACAGCCTTGGTCAGTAAACAGCATCAGCGATCCTTGTAAACAGTGTAGATGGATGTGCATTTGCTCGATAAATATGCATATTTTGGTTGCTTGTCTTGAAATAGTACTCGAGACTCGCAACCAATACGGCTCCATATCGTTTAAAGAATTTATCAATTCATCCAGTAACTTTAAGCAATACATTTTTTATAAAAATGCGTTAATCAGTTAACGCATTATTTTTATAAAAAATATGTTGCTACTCTCATATATAGGATGAGTCATTTTAATCAACGTACGCAAATATCTCTTCGGGGAAGGGAGCTAGCAAAAAAATCTCGGCAAAAGTTATTTGGTCTCGAGGAGGACATAAGATGGTGTCATTAATTTGACCTTGCATAGTTGCTTGAAGGTTACGTGAAAGTCACCTTCAATTTTTTTAATGGAACCCCATATTGTTTATTATACTAACTTATTCTACTAATTAATATGAACAACTTTTGTCTGAAACATTTTTTGATTTGCTAATACTTTTTGAGATATTCAAGAGAAAATTTATAACTTTTTCAATGTTTACCAAGCTTATGATATCTCGATAACTGTTTGTTGGAGGGAAAAGTAGTACAAGACTTTTTTACTTGATTTGGTCTCAAGAATATGCTGTTGCAATAGTGTTTCAATTATTGAAAATTTTTGGGTATTGTTACATCGAGATATCATAAGCTAAATATTTCAAAAGTTATAAATTTTCTCTTGAATATCTCAAAAAGTATTAAGCAAATCGAAAAATGTTTCAGACAAAAGTTGTTCGTATTAATTAGTAGAAAAAGAGAGTATAATAAACAATATGGGGTTCCATTTAAAAAATTGAACGTGACCTTCACGTGACCTTCTCAAGCAAAACTAT
>NW_011955001.1:0-1103 GCF_000949405.1 Vollenhovia emeryi | reverse complement strand
TACGTACGAAATCATATGCCTTAGGACTATAAAAGTATAGAGTCAAAGCAAATTGTTTCATGCTGTCAGTATATACATTTCTTTTACGAGTACTATTTTGAAATTCATTGAGAATTAAACTTAATTTTGTTCCAGTAAATTGTTTTATTAATGCATTTTCTAATTCCTTGGAATAATTACCCTTTTCTCGGAGAGCCGTCATAAGTTGGTGATGATTTTTAATAACGTTTTCTTTTCGTTTTATTTTGATGCCCAAATATTTTATTATCTTGCGAAGATTCTGTTTTGTCGGAGAACATGCCATTCTTTTTGGTGATGTCTGGATGCTTACATTTCTGGTTTGTGTAGAAGCTTGAATGCAGGTATCGTCAATTTCAGGAACAATTTCTTCTGTATTGTTATCAAATGATATATCCATTAAATTCTTTGTTTTATCCTATAAAAATGTTTGTGATAAAGAAAACAATATTATATAATGTATAAAAACAAAAATCATAAATTTGTTAATCTCTTATTAAGTAAACAACATCGCATTAAATACCCTTCACAATTTTATGTATTCAAGTCTATATTTAAAGTTTCTGAAAAATTAATAAAATATATATTGAGAGATAATAACTTTTACCCTTTGTCTGGATGCTTACATTTCTGGTTTGTGTAGAAACTTGAATGCAGGTATCGTCAATTTCAGAAACAATTTCTTCTGTATTGTTATCAAATGATATGTCCATTAAATTCTTTGTTTTATCCTATAAAAATGTTTGTGATAAAGAAAACAATATTATATAATGTATAAAAAAAAATCATAAATTTGTTAATCTCTTATTAAGTAAACAACATCGCATTAAATACCCTTCACAATTTTATGTATTCAAGTATATATTTAAAGTTTCTGAAAAATTAATAAAATATATATTGAGAGATAATAACTTTTACCCTTTGTAATAATTTTTCACATTTTAATTGATTTGATTTATTTGATGTTGATTCCAGTTTAGAAAACCCAGTCTCAAGATGACAAGGAAGGTTTTCTTTTTCCTACAAACATCGTTAAATAAACAAAACAACATTAATTATAAGTATACATTTATAGGCATATATAC
>NW_011955000.1:0-1103 GCF_000949405.1 Vollenhovia emeryi | reverse complement strand
GATTATCAATAAGAGTGATTATAATCTTAATGAAATTTTCTAATTAATTTTAATATAACTCAACTCTCAATAGTTATGATTCAATATAAATTTTTTAATAATCGTTTCTTTATAAATGTTTAATACAATAGCTAAGTACTAGACTTACAATTAATTCGCAGATTGACGATAGGCTGATGTTCGATGCCCAACGGAGTGAAGGCGGTTGATGCAGCAGGAAGAAGCTGGCGTCTCTCGATAATCAACTGAAGGGTCCTTGCCGAATTCTAGCAAGCAATGTCTTCCAGGGTATTCGTCAGCTGGGTTCTGGTCTGCCACTGCTGCGTGGGATGCTCGTCACTGAGACTTCAAGGGGGCTCGAGAGATGTCAATGATTATAAGTCCTCCGCTCGGTATCTGCTGCTGCTGCTGTCTTCTTATAACACGTCTGATCGCTCTGAATGTCACCGCTCAACTCTGCTCTTCTTCTTCTTGGGCTTTGTCTGGTGGTTGGTGGAGGTGGTCGAGAATGGAGGGGCATGCAGGCCGTGTGCACAAAAGACGATGCGTATTGCGGTGGCCTATGTCGCCGATGCCTAAAGCTATCTTGAAGGTTCGGAAGTTGATGTCTACGGCTACCTTATATTTTTCCTTTATAATATTCTATATGCCGCCTGGTTAGATACTACGGGTCCGTTAGCCTTGAGCACTCAATAGACTTCCTTATAGTGCATATGCACTCAAGGTAATATATTCATGCAGGCGGAAATCCTATTAAATACTCAAGTTTAAATGCTGATTTTGGCGGATTCGGTATTAGTACATGGTATATTTTTGGTATAAAATTAGTCGTTTCTTAATTTTTAATTATCTCGGGAACTATAAGGCGCAGAGCCTTCGGATCTTTTTTATACTCTTAATTACATCGAGTTCTACACCATATAAACAATTTGTTGTAACTTTGCAATGGTTAAACTTTTTGAAATTCTTTTTGCACAGCAATTGTTATTTAAGCTTGTTGAAAATTATCATTATTTTTAATTTTTAATTTAAAATTTTTTATTTTCTAATTTGAGAACCAATAGAAGTGAAGGAAAAATCTTTACGCTATATTTGTTAGTTAA
>NW_011954999.1:0-1103 GCF_000949405.1 Vollenhovia emeryi | reverse complement strand
GTCCGCTGTCCTGACTGCTTGGCTGCTCGTCGTGCGGTAGGTCAGTGCCGTCTCGGGTTGAGCTGATCTCCGCGCGGTGAGTCGGTGCCGTCTCCGGTTGCGCTGCTAGCGTCTGCGTGCGGGGCTGATCGGGCTGTTGTCGTGAAGAGCGTTGGTGCCGTTTCGGGTCCTCCGCAGCTACTGGGTGTTCTTGACTTATCGTCGAGGGTTTAGCTTACGCCGGTTACGCTGATAGCGTCTGCTTACGGGGAGTGTTGAACTGGTCGCCGTGCTATGCGTTGGTGCCGTCTGAATTCCTCCGTAGCTACCGGGTGTTCTCGACTTGTCGTCGGAGTTTCGCTTACGGGGTTTCCGTTGGTCTTGTAGACTCTGTATTACGGTTTCCCTCTTTTCGAAATTTTCAGTTGCTGGTCGTCTCGGAGTCGAGGTGGATGGGAGGCAGATCCCACCGCTGCCACTAGATTGTTGTGCCTCGACGCAGTCGGGGCACGGGATGTGATTCGGGATCGTTTGCCGGGTTCACACAACGACTCTAGGTCGACGATTCAACAACCGTTTAAATAAAAAAGACTTCTTTATTCAGAACTAGTATAATTCTTGCACTCGCGTTAACAGCAGTTAACCGTATCGTTACTTGTTAGTTTGGATTGACCCGCCTTCCTTCCTTTCCATTCCATTTTATATCAATCGCGCTTGGCCCTGTTGTTAGGCCGTTTATTGTTTAAGGCTAAAGGCCAGGCGTGGACGGAGTTCATCAACTCCCTGAATGAAGATCCGTGGGGGCGCCCATATAAGATGGTCCTCAATAAGTTGAGGCCATGGGCGCCCCCTCTAACGGAGCGGCTGGGCGCGGGATTCGTACAGAGGGTGGTGCGTACCCTCTTCCCCCGACGACGGGGAGGAGGGCCCACCCTTATTGTCCGGGGAAGAATCCCCGGACTGGGACGAGTCCCTCGACGTCCAGCCGGATGAACTCCGGAAGGCCGTCAAGAGGGGACTAAGGGGCAACACGGCCCCTGGTCCCGACGGCCTTCACAAGAAGGTACACGCCCTGGCCATGGGCGTCCTCGCAGAGAACTACGCGCGCCTCTATAGCGCGTAGC
>NW_011954998.1:0-1103 GCF_000949405.1 Vollenhovia emeryi | reverse complement strand
TTGTAAGTCGTTCAATACGCACGGTATAAACACACATCGATTACTTAAGTGCGCTTTGGTTTGACACTCCTGTATCACTAGTAGTATCAGATCAAGTTGATATGCATGTCAACAAATTCTAGCGCGTTGTAAACGCTTGAGTCTCTTAGTTCGTATACCTTTGTTAAATTCAAATTAAATGCATCCTGTAGCACTACCGCTCAATTTACAGCAGTATAACTTTATCTATTAGGTACTTGAATAAATTTCCGCCGTTTTTTTTCAAATTTATATGTATACCTTAGTAAAATAGATCAAGAATAAACAATACATCAAAGTATTTTCCGTCGTTAGCTATAATATATTATAATAACATTTTGTCACTTTTCAGGCAACAAATGGATTCCGCGATAAAAACAATATTCCTCTTTTCAGCTGATCCACTCATTGAGTCAATTTTTGATATCCTCACAAGAAGTGAAATGCTGCTCCGAAAGACCATGTTGCATTGATCGAAACAGATGGTAATCCGATGTCACAAGGTCCGGTGAATACGGCGGGTGAAGTAACACATCCCATCCGAGCAGTTCTGTTTCTTTAACCAGTCTCGCTACATGCGGTCGAGCATTGTCATGTTGAAAAATGACTTTGTCATGCCTTTTGGCATATCCTCGACGTTTTTCTTTCAATAATCGACTCAAATTGATTATTTGTTCTCGATAGCGATCATCAGTGATAGTTTCATTCGGTTTCAACAGCTCGTAGTAGTCTTCAAACTTTTTTGGTGCACCAAAGCGTTCTTTGTCTTTAACGTCGTAATCACCATCTTTAAACCGTTAAAACCATTTTTTACAACTTCTTTCGGATAGAGCATTGTCACCATAATGTTCCACGAGGGAACGATAGCTTTCAGCTGCATTTTTCTTTAAAATAAAATAATGGAGTAAGACCTCCCGCAAATGCTGTTTTGTCGGTACAAAATCCGACATTTTCAATGCAGTAATAAAATTCGCTGTTTACACTGCAATCAAATGGCAGTACTGAATATTAAAGCATGATTGTAGTACTTTTATACAGGGTGTTTGATTCGATATGGACGACCCCAAAGATTATAGTAGATTGGG
>NW_011954997.1:0-1103 GCF_000949405.1 Vollenhovia emeryi | reverse complement strand
TGTACAGTTTGGACTGCGCCGATGACACCGCGCATAAACCTTTTTTCCCCAAAAGGTTTATGCGCGGTGTCATCGGCGCAGTCCAAACTGTACATGCGCAGATTTACCTTTGCCCATCTCGAGAACAAGGAAGGAGATATATTCTCTAACTCATGTTTTGGACAGTTTCGGCAGCTGGGAAACAAAGGCATTCCCCTTCCAGGTATATATGTTCTAAGAGTATACCTAATTGTAAATTCATATTGTATACCGTTACTCTCGAAATATTCTCTTGTTTCATTGGAAATATACTCTCGGCCGTTATCACATCTGAAACGACTCACCTTTTTGTTAAAGTGCGCTTCAGCCATTGCCTTGAACATTTAAAGTGTCTAAGTACTTCACTTTTCAAACTCAAAGTGTAGGCTACTGTGAAGTGCGTGAAGTCATCTATAAAGGTCAATACGTATTTCTTCCCGTCATATGAAGTTGTATCCATCGGACCACAGAGATCGCTGTGAATTAACTGCAACGGATGTTTAGCTCTTACCCGATCCTGTTTATGAGGAAGCTTCGTCTGTTTCCCCTCAACACAGTACTGACACAACTTCGATGCCTTGGCTTCTTTGTCGATCTTGATTCCATCAGTGATGCTCGTTTTCTTCAGTCCGTTGTTGCTGATATGGCCTAACCTCCCTATGTGCCATAGCTCCGCATCTTCTGACACCGCACACATATTGGCACTTTCCATCCTCTCACAAAAGTCAAGTTTATATAGTTTGTCTTTCCGATACGCAATTGCCACGACTGTATTTCCCTTGCGAATCACTCCCTTACTGTCTTCAAAACTTACAGTAAATTTATTTATGTCTAACTTCCTGATTGACAAGAGATTACACTGTAAACCCGGCACCAACAGAACATCTTTAACCGTGATTGAGTTTACTGTTCCATTCACTAGAGTCTGAACATTCAATTCACCGAATTCCTTTGCTGTTAGAATTTGACCGGATTTTGCCACTTTTATTTTTAATGGTTTTGGCAACGGTTTTACATTATTCAGACTAACATCCCACATAGCACAGCGACATCACAGTGATATCAGTGTGATATCTGTTTAAGAA
>NW_011954996.1:0-1102 GCF_000949405.1 Vollenhovia emeryi | reverse complement strand
AGTAGTCGTACAGCTTCGATGTTTCGGTGATTTGCCAAGCGCAATTCGTGGTTCCTGGCTGCCTTAGTTATTTCTTCTTCAACGGAAGTAACGTTGAGATCTTTTCTAATATCTGCGTTTCTCATGTACCAGCGGGCATCAACAATGTCTCGCAGTACTTTGTTTTGAAAAATCTGTATCTTGTTGATATTCGATGCTTTGCTACAGCCCCAGAGCTGAATGCCATAGGTCCAGACTGGTTTCATAATTTGTTTGTATAACATGAGTTTGTTATGGATAGTCAATTTGGACTTCCGCCCTATCATCCAATATAGCTTCCTTTTAATAATCGTTAGTTGTTTAACCTTGATCAGGATATGCTCCTTCCATCGAAGCTTAGCATCGAGTGTCATGCCAAGATATTTCGCTGTGTTAGCATAAGGTACGCGCTGTTGATTGAGAATAATTGGGAGTGGGGACTCCTGTCTGTTGGTAAAATTGATATGCTGTGATTTGCTTTCGTTGAATTTGATACGCCACCGTTTGGCCCAGACGGTAATCTCATTGACGGCGCGTTGGAGTTTATTAGTAGCATATTGCGTGTCGATTCCAGTCGCTAAGATTGTAGTGTCGTCAGCGTAAGTGGCTATCTTTGTGCCTTGACATTTAGGAATATCAGCAGTGTAGAGTAGATACAAAGTTGGTCCCAGTACACTGCCCTGCGGAACGCCAGCTGCAATTTGCCTGAAGCTGGAGTATGCATCTTCGTGACGGACACGAAAGCATCGGTCTGAGATATAGGATTCCAGCAGTAAGCTGTATGCCTTTGGTAGGGACTTGCGAAGCTTGTACTTAAGTCCTCTATGCCACACTTTGTCAAAAGCCTGCGCAACATCCAAAAAGATGGCTGAACAGACCTTTTTCTTTTCGAAAGCTTTCTCAATATCCCAGGTTATTCGGTGAACTTGGTCAATCGTGGAATGTTCATTACGGAACCCGAACTGGTGATCAGGAACAAGTCGTTTCTCTTCGATTATGAGCTTAAGCCTCTTCAGTAGTAGTTTCTCATAGACTTTGGAGATAACCGGCAGCAGGGAGATTGGTCTGTATGACGCCGCTTCCT
>NW_011954995.1:0-1102 GCF_000949405.1 Vollenhovia emeryi | reverse complement strand
GTTCGTGCGGAGTGTATCCTGTCGCGCTATGCGGCGTCGTGTTATATGTAAACATTGCGTACGGGATCCATTCATCCCAATCACTTTGATCCTCGTCTATGTAGTGTCGCAGGTACTCTGCAATAGTACGATGCGATCTTTCCAGAGCTCCATTGCTTTCAGGGTGGTAAGCCGTCGTCTGGATCTTTTTTATTTTTAATAACTTGCACGTATTCTTGAATACGTCGCTTAGGAAATTGGTACCTTGATCGGTCAGTACCTTTTCGGGTATGCCGTGTTCTAAAATTATTCTAGTTACGAACATTTTTGCGACCGTGACTGCTTCCTGATGCGGTATGGGGATTGCCTTACTAAATTTCGTTAGACTGTCTTGGAACGTCAGTAAGTATTTGTTCCCCTGTGTAGTCTTTGTCACCGGTCCTACAATATCTAAGGCACATTTTTCGAATGGCCTATCTGGCGTGTCTGTTATCACCAGTGGTACCTTTGTTCTTCGTGATAATTTATTTTTCTGGCATTTTTCGCATTTTGCGATATGCTCTTCCACATCCTTCGTTAACCCTTTCCAATTATGAGTCAACCGAATTCTTCGTATGGTGCGTTCTACTCCTTGATGTCCTCCCACAGGCGCATCATGGTATTCATACAGTATTTTCTTCTTTTCCTCTTCTGAGTATTCGCGTTCCGTCGTCGTGTCTGTCTCCTCGACGGTGTTTACGTCAGCAACGTGTCGACTGAGCGCGTCAGCATTTTTGTTTATCGCACCTGCTTTGTGTACGATTACGTAGTCGTACTCCTCTAATTTTAATCGCCACCTTATTAGGCGCGATCCTGGATCGTTTACACTAAATAGCCACACTAGAGATTTGTGGTCTGTAACTATCGTGAATTTCGTTCCGTATAGGTACGGTCGGAAATGTTTAACCGCCCATACTATGGCTAGCAATTCTTTTTCCGTAGTGCTATAATTTTGTTCGGCTTTATTTAAGACTCGACTCGCGTATGCTATTGGCCTGTCTTTTCCTATTTCTCCCTGCGATAATACTGCTCCAATCGCATGATCAGATGCATCAGTCGTCACTATAAACGGCTGTTCGAAATC
>NW_011954994.1:0-1102 GCF_000949405.1 Vollenhovia emeryi | reverse complement strand
TTATCCGTGAAGATCGGCTTTTCCCATAAGAGTACGTGTAAAATCAGTGTAAATTAAAATAGTTATATCTCAGCAACCGTTTAGTGGATGCATTTTTACTTTTCTGCAATAAATTAGGAAGACTAAAAGAACAATTTCACAAATTTTTAGCGACTTTGTACTATTTTGATGTACATTTTCATGAAATATTACTCGCAATAATTTCTTGATTTGAGAACGTTGTAATTTGTGCTACTATTTTGTAGATATTTTTACAAAAAAAAAAAGTGTTTCAAAGAAGATATAAAAATTTCTACAAATTTCTATTTCAAGTCAATTTTTTCTAGTTTTTTATAGAAATTTTTCCGCTAGGGACCCTTTGCACTCCGAATTATATTTCATCTATTGGTTTGGACTTGGAAAAAATGTCGAGTGAGACTCGACAAACGAGCTCCTGAGAAACTGATGTCGAGTCACACTCGACATAGGAGTGCAAAGGGTTAAATATGAGAATTGACTGTAAACAAGCTTTAGTGCGCGCTCAGTGCGCATTAGTGCGAGCAACCGAATCCGCCGTTACTTTTCATCTTTTCCTAGTTTCAGGAATTGGGAGAAGATCAAAAGTTACTCTGCATTGATAGAATCGATAGAAATGGGCATTAGGGATCTATGGGAATTCTCTAACTTGCTATCGAGGTTTTTCGATAACGTTAACTAGGAACAGCCAATGAAAATCTGCGTCTTTTTCGAAGATCGTTCTCGCCATTGGCTGTCGCTAGTTAACGATACCGAAAGGCGTCGATTGCAAGTTACAGAGTTCCCTTACAGGTTTGTATGTTAACGACATCATTACGTGCTTTGCGCAACGTTTCTACGGTATATTACAACTGCGCAAGCACGTAATTAACAGAATAGGCCTCCCAAAGCCGGTATTCATAGTCCGTTTTTCCGTATTAGCCTCTTAAGACAACGCTTAAGATGATTTTGAAATAAGAATCGACTATAACACCGGCCTAAAGGCCTGTGTCCACGATCCAAGAACTGTGTCCAAGTTCTAGTTCCGAGAAACGCGTAGCCAATCACCTTGCAGCTTTTATGGAATAGCTGCAGGTTGATTGGCTAC